>NC_092395.1:47436345-47486345 GCF_030028105.1 Mobula birostris | reverse complement strand
TGATAATCGGTTTATTACTGTCATATGTCATTCATATAAATCATTTATAAATGTAGGTACATTGAGGGAGCATGAAGGGGAAAGCAAGAACAGAATGTAGGGGGTGGTGCTACAGTTACAGAGAAAGTGCAGTACAGGCAGACAATAACGTGCGAGAGGTAGGTTGTGAAATCGTAGAAAAGGAACATTCCAGATTCTTCTAACAACAGGATACAAGCTGTCCTCGAGCCTGGTAGTGCATTTTCTCAAGCTCTTATACCCAGTCCATCAAAGCTCTCCCAACCATTGAGTACATCTACGTGAAACGCTGTTACAGGAAAGCAGCGTCCATCGTCAGGGACCCCCACTACCCAGGACATGCTCTCTTCTCACTGCTGACATCAGGAAGAAGGTACAGGAGCCTCAGGACTCACGCCACCAGATTTAGGAACTGTTACTACCCCTCAAACATCAGGCTCTTGAACAAAGGCAGTAACTTCACTCAACTTCACTTGCGTCATCATTGATATGTTCTCACAACCAATGGACTCACTTTCAAGGACTCTTTCTCCCATATTCTTGATATTTATTGCTTATTTATTTATATTATTGTTTCTTCCTTTTTGTATTTGCATAGTTTGTTGTTTTCTGCACTCTGGTTTGAATGGCCTAGTTGGGTAGTCATTCATTGATTCAGCTGTATAGCTTCATTGCTTCTGTCCTATTCTGTAGATTCATTCAGTATGTCCACAGGAAAATGAATCTCAGGTTGTATACGGTGGCATATATGTACTTTGATAATAAAATTTACTTTGAGCTTTGAACTTTTCGACCTGATGGAATGCGAGAGTAGAGAGAAACCAGGATGCAAGGGGTCTTTGATTACATCGGCTGCTCGATGGAGGCAGTGGGAAGTGGGAACAGTCCATAGAGGGGAAATTGGTTTTCATGATCAAGCTATTGGAAATATTTATACCTGGGAACTTGAAGCTCTTAACCATCTCCATTAATACATTCAAGGTTGAGTACCCTACCCTACGTTCTGAAGTAAATGACCAGCTCTTGTGTTTTCCTGATGTTGAGGGAAAGATTGTTGTCATGACACCATGACACTCTGCTCTTTATCTCCATCCTGTATTCCGACTCTTTGTTATTTGAGATCCAGCCCACTACTATGGTGTCATCTGTGAATGTGCAGAAGAAATTAGAGCAGAATCTAGCCATAAGGTCATGAGTACACAGACAGGGAGTGAACTAGAAGGATAGGCATGCACTCTTGTGGGGCACCAGTGTTGGGGAGAATCGTGCCAGAGGAGCTGCTGCTATCTACTGATTGCAGTCTGTTGGTCAGTAAGTCTAGGATCTAACCAAGGAGTGGTGTTAAAATTCTAATCAACAAAAGCAAGGGAAAAAATCCAAAGGTTGGAAACATACATCACAAAATGGAAAATAATTGTGTTTAAGGGAGGTCAATCGTCACAGCCTCAAAACATAATCACACAGGTGTCACTCAGCTCACTTACCTTCAGCTCTTTATCAATCACCTTCTTTCCACCATGTTTGCTGATAGTTGTTCAAGTTCACCTGGAAGACCATTGTAACTCAAACTGGATGCTCACCGTCATCATCTCAAGGAGAGCTAGTGTTGCCCCATCAATGCTGTGTTAACAAATGTCACATTAATCAAAATATAAAGGGGTTTCAGCAATCTTTCATCAGGTTAAAAACTGACTGGATTTCAAGGTCATGAGGGACGTCCTATCCCAGGAGTGTTCTCTAACTCAACTCCATACTCCCTCCTCAGTTATAACCATCTCTGTACAAGAAGCTGTTACAAAGAGTTGATGCAAGGGACAGATTTCAAAGTGCTCCAAAGAATCACACTGGTAGACATCCAAAACAAACTCATGCTCCTGTCACTCTACACCAAAAGTCAATCCATCTTTCCCAGCCTGTAAACATATCAACCGACTTTCTGTTCCTTTGGGCATCCCATTTGCAAGTTAAGGTGGAATATTCCGGTGCCAAGACATCTTGGTATTGAAATCTGAATCAGCTTTTCCTCCTTCATCAGACGTTTCTGAATGTCCATGAACCCATGAACACTGCCTTGTTATTCCTTTACTTTGCACTATTCATTTATTTTGTAATTTATAGTAATTTTTTGTTTTTGCACTGTACTGCTGCTGCAAAACAACACATTCCATATCAGTGAAAATAAACACAATTCTGATTGTGTTTCATGTCAATGGAAGCAAGCAGTAATGGAGACACCTCCTCTGCCAAGACCTGAACAGGTGGATGCTTTGTATATTTTTGCTAACCATTTGTAAGTGAAGATTGGAGTTCCGGGAATAAACTGCGGCTCCTGGCACAACCCCATGGGGTCAAGTGATGGGCGGACTATGGGAAAGCACAGACCTATGCTAACAATGGGTTTTGATCCAAATGTTGACAATTCCTTTCCTCAGAGAAGCTGCTCACCCTCTGACTTCCTCCAGCACAAAGTTTGTTGCATCAGATTTTAGTTTCTGCAATTCTTCATGTCTCCTGGACCTATTCTTGTTGGATTAATTACAACATCAATCAGCCCCTCACAGGAGAGGGGAAGAGGGGAAAATAACAACGATTTGTACAGTATGGCAGATTGGTTTTGTTGTCACATGCACCAAGGCATGCAGATCATTTCATTGCATCAGTGCATTGAAATAATACAAGGGAAAACAATAATAGAAAGCAGATGAAGTGTTACACTAACAGAGAAAGTGCAGTGCAGAAAGACAATAAGGTGCACGATCATATCCTGGTAACCTGTGAGGTCAAGATGTTATTGTGCTAGGAGACCGTTCTTATAACAGTGGGATAGAAGCTGTCCAGGATCCTGGTGGTACATGCTTGTGTCCAATGGGAGGGGGCTGAAGAGATTTACCCATGGTGGATGGAATCTTTGATTATGTTGGTTGGCGAGAAGTATAGAGATAGTCCATAGAGGAAAGAATGGGAATTATAGATCAGTGTGTCTTACTTCAGTGGTGGCCAAATTATTGGAGAAGATTCTTTGAGACAGGATTGATGAGTATTTGGAGAAGCATAGTCTGATTAGGGATAGTCAGCATGATTTTGTGAGGGGAAGTTCATGCCTCGGGAGCCAGACTGAATTCTTGGAGGATGTGACAAAGCACATTGATGAAGGTAGAGTAGTGGATGTGGTGAAAATGGATTTTAGTTAGGTTCCCCATGGTAGGCTCAAAAAGTCAGAAGGCATGGCATCCAGGGATTCTTGGCATGTGCTACAGAATTGGCTTGCCCATAGAAGGCAGAGGGTGGTTGTAGATGGAGCATTGTCTCCTGGAGGTTGGTGACCAGTGGTGTTCCACAGACATCTCTTCTGGGATCCTTGCTCTTTGTGATTTTTATAGCTGACTTGGATGAGGAAGTGGAAGAGTGGGTTAGTAAGTCTGCAGATAATACAAAGGTTGGCAGGGATGTGGATAATGTGGAGGTTTGTAGGTTACAACAGGATATTGACAGGATGAAGAGAGGTCTGAGAAGTGATGGATGGAGTTCAACACAGATAGCCAGACTTTTTCCCTGGGCAGAAATGGCTAATATAGGGTGGCATAATTTTAATTGGAAGAAAGTTTAGGGAGGATATTGGAGCTAAGTTCTTGACAGGGAGTGGTGGGTCTTGGAACAGCATGCCAGGGTGTTGGTAGAGGCAGATACATTAGACACATTTAAGAAACTCTTACATGGGCATATGTAGAAAAATGGAAGGCTTTGTAAGAGGGAAGCGGTAGATTGATCTTTGAGTAGGTATAAAGGTCAGCACAACATCAATCACCAAAAGACCTGCACTGTAATTGTCTAAAATCAGTTTGTCAAATCACTGTCCCATCAGTCCAGTCCCAGATACCGAGGAGTGCTTGAGGTTTCAGCTGCTGCCCTTGTGCAGTACCCCTGTCAGTACTCAGTACATTCACAAGTACAGCTATCTTTCATTACTGGCATAATTTTTGTAGGTGTAGAGTCATACAGCCTGGAAGCAGCCTGGAAGCATTTCTTAAATACTGTCAGTGACTCTACTTCTACCTCTTCCACCAACATTGTATTCCATATACTCACCCGGTCCCCTTCTGATTCCCTTTACTTCTTACCCTAGATCTACAGTACGACCCCTGATATGAGGAAGAATTTCCTGTAGTCTACCCCGTTTATATCTCCTATAACTTTACATCTCTCAGTCATGCCCCCTCTAAGCTTCCATTCCAGGGAGAACAGCCCCAGCCTCTTCAGTGTCTCCTTATGACTGAAGCACTGTCTCAGCCAATATTCTAGGGAATCTCCTTTTTTTTTGGAAATCTTCAGTCTCCTTTCCTTTCTCAGTTAGAATTTGTTTCAGTGCACTTATGGCAACCCTCATTTATCTAACCTAGGCTTCTTCAAATGATTTGCTGCTTAATGTTTGACACCATGCACCTTTGTCCATGCCTTCCGAATGCATACGCAGTGATGGACATGGAAGACCCCCCCCCCCACCCCCATGTTTCTGTTCACTCTCCCAGCTGCCACAGCTGGATGAGGCCACGTGCCCAGGTGTTGTCCCCCAAGGGCATCAATGAAACAAAGGAAGTGCCATCATCCACGTCCATGACTCCACTGGGAAGGGGAATCCAACAGGGGCGTCGGAAGAGCAATGCAGCAGAACACTCCAGGGAACGGCAGTGGATATCTATTATGACAGCACTTCCCAAGCCAAGGGAAGCAGGTCCATGGGGAAAAATTGTTAATAAAACAATGTAGAGTATTCTAACAGTTTGTGCCACCATCTGATATTGAAACACCAATGCCCATGGATGGAGAGTGATGGATACAGCCCAGTCCGTCATTCACCTTGAAGTACATTTACATGGAGTACAGCCACTGGAAGCAGCATCCATCATCAAAGACCGCTCCATCCAGACCATGCCCTCTTCTTGCCACTTCGGTCTCACACCACCAGCTCAGGAGCAGTTATTACCCTATATCCATTAGGCCCTGGAACCAGCGTGGATAACTTCACTCACGTCTACTCTGAACTGATCCCACAACCTACAGACTCAGTTTCAGGATCTTGTTACAGCTCACGTTCTCAGTATTATCTTTACTGGCAGCTTTTGCACATTGGCTGTTTGTCGGTCTTTGTTCATGTTTAGTTATTTTTGTAAAACTATTGTGTTTCTTTTTTCCTGTAAAGGCCTGGGAGTAAATAAATCTTAAGGTAGTATATGGTAACACATATGTACCTTGATGATAAATTCAGTTTTAACTTTCCGTGTTATTTAAATTTGTTTCCTGTTACTTTGTTGTATCAAGATAAAGAACACAAAAGATTTGAGAGACTCCTCGCCGAACTTCTCCAGAGCCGTGAAATCATGCTTTTCCTTTCAATACAGTGAATGGCCTGCCTTTGTCCTCAATAAGAATTGTGTATCCATTCATCAGTTAAAATCTTTCACTGTGTTCAATGACCCATTAAACTCAATGATATGTGGCAGTGTCAGGACAGAGAACAGGGGTGCAAGCAGAGCTTTGAAAAACTGGTCACCAGAGACAGAGGAGACCACTCAGCCCATAGACTATTCCCCACCCTCATTTACTTCCTCTCTGGTCAATATGAATGTCAGCATCATTTAATTGTAAGGGATGGTATCACTTTTCCCACCCTTTAATCCATTCCAGCTCAGATCTCTGATTGTTTCATGCAGGATCTTCCAACGGTGTGAACTGCGACTGGGGAGTGGGTGGCTGGAACTGGGGCCACTGTTCCCTCTAAGCTGTATGGGTGCGGGGCTGCACAGTAACTGAAATGCCCCCTTGCACATAGCCTTTGTTGCTGTGCAGCTGGAATTTTCTTTTGTATGACGTTAGTATAAAGTGCTGTGTGTGTAAAAATTTCCTGCTAAGAGCAATGTCCACACAGCTGTAAAAATGTTGGCTGGGACAGTGGGATCAGTTCAGATGTCAGGCAGGAGATGGGACGGTTTAAGCTGAGAGGTGGAGGGTTGGTGAGAACTGGACAGGGGAGGGGTTGATTTGAGCCAAAAGGAGGAGTTGTGATACAAATGGGAAGGGGAAGTTTGATGTGGGAAAGGAAAAGGGAGCATGCAATGGAGGAAGGTAAGGGTGTTGCAAACTGGGACGTAGGTTGGGATGAGCATTGATCTGGGATAAAACCAGAAACTGGGAATACTCAGCAGATCAGGCAGCAACTCTGGAGGGAAAATCAATGGCACTATTTCAGGAGGGATGTTGTGGAAAAAGGTTGGAAACTTAACCAAAACAAGGAAACAGAAACCATTGAGGGTGAACAGGAGACCAATGGAAATCCTGTTGGTGAAAAAAACCAAATGTTTTCGCCACGGCCACTCCTGGAGGAGACGTGGTAGAGTGGTGAGCCCACAGGAGGAGGACCTGGAAGTTTTTTCCTTTTACTTAAACAGCATTGGAGGCAGTGAGGTCAGGTTTGATGCTTATGAGCATGAAGTGGTCTGCGTTGAGAGTTGAAATGTCCCATGGTATTGATATAATTCCAGCCGTGACTGTGATGTATGGCAGGAGTGCTGGGATCTCAGTGATATCCAGCACCTGTATGTAAATTAACCCCCAGGGACAGCTAGACTTTGAGGACTGATGCAAAGATCTTCATTGTGTGTGTCTGGACTGGCAAAGGATCACGTGAAGGCATTGTCCCATAGGAAATAGATAACATTCTCTGCCCACCGATCCAGTGATCAGATTCATTCTGATCTTCTCTGCTTCTTATCCTAAACCTGGCACCGTCACCAATAATAAATGCCAATTACCCCCAGATACTGGATGAGAGCTTCAAGTGAAACATCAGGTTAAATTAAGTCAGTATTTTTTGGAAATAAGCCCCGAGTGCTTTCATTATCAACCCACCCCCTCCCCTCCACGAGGAGGATTAACAAGCACTGACTATGACTGTATCCCTGGTCATAGCTAGCACCTGCTTTGCTGCATCTGTTGGGAAATCTCTGTATGCAGCACACAGAGTGAATAATTGCCTGTGTGTTTGGAGAGACAGACCAGCCACAATATGTCAATCAGTTCAGCACTGATGAATGCTGGGGCCGGGCCCAAGTTCTTGCTCCTGATGATATTTAAATAGGACGTTTGGTTTTCTTGAAACTGCCACCAGGATTGCAAGGATTTAACTTCCCCAGTGAAGGTAAACCACTTCAGTTTTGATTTTTTAAAATCTGCAAATGAATTGAAACATTGTAATCTATATCCTACTAGAAATCTCATGCTCTGTTTGTCTGTTTGTGACCTCCAATTAGCGCAAACGGTGCATTACGGCGGCACTATTTTTGGCTAAATCGACTTAAAATGCGCTAACTTACAGAATGCAGGCAAAGTTCGGGGTTATATATTCGTATA
The DNA here is from genome assembly GCF_030028105.1 of Mobula birostris. Taxonomy (NCBI): domain Eukaryota; kingdom Metazoa; phylum Chordata; class Chondrichthyes; order Myliobatiformes; family Myliobatidae; genus Mobula; species Mobula birostris. Next base: position 47,478,923 of record NC_092395.1, on the reverse strand, counting down.
AAATTGCTCACTCGCCAAAATCAACAGCCCCGCTTTCACCCGAGAGCCGATGTCAGCCATGATGGAAACCGCGATGCGACACCACGACGCATGTGCATGGCCAACCTCAGAAACGACTCACGACGCTCAGAGCAGCGACACCAACCGGAGCAAAAGGGCAAGGCAGTTCTATTTCGAGGGGTCACATTCTGCTAATCACTATCAGCATGTGCAGGATTGGGACAGATCAAACTGAGACCCATCAATAAGAGATAATTAGATCTTATTGTAATGACGTACTCCGAGACACCCATAAAACCATTTGCTGCAGTCAAAGGACAGTAGTGACGATATCACGTTTATTTAGGAGAGCGCCAACCACATCATCAAGAATAATCAGCATCCTGGAGGCTTTGGTGTTACTGCTTTGTATCTTCTATCCAGCATTAGGGTAAAAAAAATGGTCAGCCTAATTATGCCACGTGGAAAGAGGAGGGGGACAATATGGTCAAGAGATGATGCCAAACGCGGTCGGGAAGTGGAAAGGAGAGGGAGAGAACAAGAATCGGTTGAGGCCGCATGACTCCAGGATCAAACAGTCAGGACAAAACAGATGAGAGAAGAAGAGACAGAGGAGGTGAGGCATGCACGTCTCCAAAATGACAACAACTGGCATAGAAGGAGGACAGAGGAAGAGATAAAGGAGCTGAGAAATGCACGTCTCCAGGTTCAGAGACAAACAACAGAAGAGATGAAGAGACAGGGGATGAAAGGGCTGCACATCTCCAGAATGACAAAAACAGGCAAAGAAGGAGGAGAGAGGAAGAGACAAATGTGCAGAGAAATGCACGTCTCCAAGATCAGAGACAATGAATAAACAGCAGAAGAGATGAAGAGATGGCGGATGAAAGGACTGCATGACAACGAGAGGCACAAGGGTTGCAGATCAACCAGAAATGATGCTATCAAAAGTGTCCTTCATTAAACGAGAAGGAGCTATATTTGCCTTGCTACGCGCAGTTCTTCTTTAATAAACTGAGGTTTTCTTCTTCAATTTCCAAAGCAAAGCGATACCAATAGCATTCAGGCCAATTTAATGTTCATTCTGGTCACATCAGTCTGCACTACCCTTCTCTCAAAGGGTGCCCCAATGGGTCACCCAGTTGTCTAGTATAAAATAAAGCAAAGATTGATTCAATAAAATGTTCCAGAACTTTCCTCCTCCCCACCACTGAAGTTAAACTATCCCTGCCAGTCACTTCCTACCTACTGTTACTCCATTTACGCGGAGCCCTAACCTAGCCAGATCTGCAAAACCAGAAGACATAAGACATAGGAGCAGAACCAGACCATCATGTCCATTGAGTATGCTCCACGATTCAATCATTGATGTTGCTTCCTGCTTAACCTCATTCTCCTACCTTCTCCTTATAACCCTTAACACCTCCCCCACCCCGCACAACAATCAAAACCTATGGATCTCTGACTCACTTTTATCTACGTGTACCTCAACACGGCCAGCTTCAATTCTTCCCACAGCTTTAAGCAGCCAGTTCACCTACCTCAGCTGAGGAGCTCTGGGAAGGTTAATAAGAGTTGAGAGGAAATCTCTCCTCGGCTGGAGGCATACCTCACATAATGGAAATCCCTCCTCGGCTGGAGGCATACCTCACGTAATGGAGATACAAAAGTGCAAATTCTGGAATCCGAAGCATCAAGCAATCTTCTTGAGGAACCAAACAGGTTAAGGAGCATCCGTCTTGAAGTTCTGGTGTGGAGGGGTGTTTTATCGATTCCGACTTGGCTGCCCAGTAGGGATTACCCACATCTGCTCTCCAGTCACCATTGGTGGCCAATGCCTTAAACGGTCAGAGACTGGCTAACATCACCCATGTCACGGCCCCAGTGAGTCTCAGTTTATCTGGCAACCATCATGAACAGTTAACCCTTTATGTTATTGACTCTCCTCAAACTCCCATTGTCCTAGGCCATCTCTAGTTAGATGAACATAACCTGCACATTGACTGGCTCAGTCACAAGATTGTAGGCTGGAGCCCATCCTGTCACTCCCACTGCCTCTGCTATGCTCGGATCCCCTTGTCTCCAAGCCCAGATCCCACCCCCCCCCGAGGAATTTCCGGACCTTAGTGCCATCCCTCCTGAATACATGGACCTCAAGGCTGTGTTCAGCAAGTCCTGGGCCACTTCCTTGCTGCCTCATCATTCATATGATCATGTCATTGACCTCTTGCCTGGCACATCTCCCCCGAGGGGCCACCTGTATTCCCTGTCCGTACCTGAAACAGACGCTATGAATAAGTACATTCAGGCATCCCTGGCTGCAGGCATCATCTGGCCGTCTTCCTCCTCTGCTGGTGCCAGTTATTCTTGTTGAAAGGAAGGACTGCTCCTTGCATCCTTGCATTGATTACCAGGGACTGAATGAAGTCACTGTTAAGAACTGTTACCCTCTTCCACTCATGACCTCGACATTTGAACTATTGCAAGGAACCTCAGTTTTCACCAAGCTTGATCTCTGTAATGCCTAACATCTTATCCGTACCTGCGAAGGGAGTGAGTGGAAGACTGCCTTCGACACCGCCTCAGGCCTTTACAAGTATCTGGTCATGCCATTTGGTCTCTCCAATGCCCCCGGTGTCTTTCAAGCCCTGGTAAATGATGTTCTCAGGGACATGCTGAACTAATTTGTTATTGTGTATCTCAACGACATTTTGATTTTTTTCCTAAGTTCCTTGCTGAACACACAGGTCACGTCTGCAGAGTTCTCCAGCACCTTCTAGAGAACCAGCTCTTTGCGAAGGCTGAGAAATGTGAGTTTCATTGCAATACAGTCTCCTTCCTGGGCTATGTAATTTCAGGCGGTTCCAGTCAGATGGACCAACAGAAGGTCAAGCTGGTGGTCAAGAGGCCCCAACCCTCAAATAATCAGGAGTTGCAACGCTTCTTGGGCTTTGATAACTTCTATCGCCACTTCATCAGAAATGACAGTACACTGGCTGCACCACTCACTGCTCTTACCTCAGCTGCTGTCCGATTCTCCTGGTCCCCGGCTGCTGAAAAAGCATTCTCTGACCTGAAGGAACGTTTCACCTCTGCTCCGATCCTGATTCAACCCGACACCGACCGGCAGTTCACTGTGGAGGTGGATGCGTCTGACCCTGGTGTAGGAGCTGTTCTCTCTCAGCGCTCGGCCAAGGATGAGAAGGTACCCCCTGCGCCGCCTTCTCTCACCGCCTCACTCCCACCGAGCGGAATTACCATGTCGGAAACCAGGAGCTGCTGGCTCTGGAGGAGTGGAAGCATTGGCTGGAGGGAGCCAAGGTGCCTTTCTTAGTCTGGACTGATCACAAGAATCTGGAATATAGCCATACGGCCAAGCACCTCAACTCCCATCAAGCTCGTTGGTCCCTGTTTTTGTCAAGATTCAATTTTACTCTGTCCTTCCGCCCTGGTTCCAGGAATGGAAAACCTGATGCCCTCTCTCGAAGATTCCCCCCTCTGAGACCCCTGAGGTACCTGATGTCATCCTCCCTGCTCACTCTCTCGTGGGTGCAGCACAATGGGACACTGAATCCATTGTGCAAGCTGCTCAACAGAGTGAGGCAGCCCCTAGTCAAAGCCCCACTAACCGTGTTTATGTTCCCAGCTCTGTCTGCTCACAGTGCGGTCATTCTTCCCGGTTATCCTGTCACCCTGGAACCAAGCGTACTCAGGCCTTCATCAGTCGGCGGTTCTGGTGGCCCTCTATGGGAGATGACATCCACAACTTTGTCTCAGCCTTCTCGGTCTGTGCTCAAGGCAAGAACTCTAACCGGTCACCTGCTGGTCTGTTACAACCCCTGGTCCCACATTGCCCTGGATTTTGTCACTGGTCTTCCCCCATCAGATGGTAATACCACCATTCTCACAGTAGTTGATCGTTTCTCCAAGTCTGTATGCTTCATTCCTTTACCTAAGCTCCCCTCGGCCAAAGAAACAACCAAATTACTAGTACTGCATGTTTTTAAATTACATGGTTTACATGTAGATGTTGTCAGACAGGGGATCTCAATTCACATCCAACTTCTGGAGGGCATTCTGTAATCTTCTGGGTGCCTCTGAGTCTGTCTTCAGGATTCCACCCACAGAACAATGGCCAGACCGAGTGGGCCAGCCAACAGCTAGAGACTGTATTGCGGCGCCTGGTCTCCCAGAACCCCTCTGCATGGAGTCAGCAGCTACCCTGGGCCAAATACGCCATAAACTCTCATCAGTCCTCATCTACTGATCTGTCCCCCTTCGAGTGCTGTCTTGGCTACCAGCCTCCACTGTTTCCTGCCCTGGAGGAGGTTAGCGTTTCATCTGCCGAGGCATTCGTCCGCCGCTGTCAGCGGAGGTGGAGGTGCACTCGCTCTGCCCTTCTCCGTGCCTCTGCTAGGATCAACGTCAAGCTGACCGCCATCGCTCCAAGACCCCATGTTACCACCAGGGACAGCGTATGTGGCTTTTAACCTGAGACCTGCCCCTCAAAGTGGATTTCCGCAAACTCGCCCCTTGCTTAATCAGCCCCTTTCCCATCTAAAGTCATCAGCCCTGCTGCAGTCTGTCTCAAGTTCCCCTCCACTTTCCACCACATTCATCCCACCTTCCATGTGTCCCAATCAAGCCTTTCATGAGACACCCCCTCCCCCCCCCCATGGCTGATCAATGGGTCAGAGGCCTTCACGGTGTGTCGACTGCTGGATGTTTGTTGCAGGGGCCGTGACCTCCAGTACCTTGTGGACGGGGAGGGCTACAGTCCTGAGTGGAAATATTGGATCCCCACCCATTGCGTTTCACTGAAATTTCCTTTCTCCACTCCAGTTCAGCTCACCTGCTGTAGAAATTCCCATTGGTGTCCCTGTTGCATCCAGTCTCAGCTATTCTAACATCCCCTGTCGTTCTGGGCTAAACCAGAACACTGCTTCCCTGTTAACTAACTTGCACCTGTTCACTGCTTGCAAGACACTTCGGCTTTCAGTTAAACAACCCTTCATTTTTTAAATTCCTGTATTTAAATCCTTCCATAACCTTTTCACACAAATCCCTTAAGTGTGATTAACCTTTTCACTTAATCCCTTGCATCCCTGTGTTTTTTTCAGTTCTGTCTTCACTTGCACAGGTTCTGAATATCTTTGCCCTTCCACAAATCCTGGACTTCCATTACCCTGCGGTTTGGAAGGCTATAGGAAACAGGGATACATTGTCAGCTATCATCAGGATTGGTGTGTGATAGAGTCTTCATAATTACCACATCTCCTTACAATAGAGAAAGAGAACACTTGGTCCATCAAGTCTATGCTGAGCTACAGACAACCCCATTCATACTATCAATGTTACTGCAAACTTGTTCCCATCAACTCCACTGAGATTCCTCCGCTAATCTACAACATATAGTGGCCGGTTAATCTACCACCTTGCACATGTAGGAATGTGGGAGAAAACGGGTGCACCCAAGGGAGAACAAGCAAACTCCACATAGACTGATTAAACCCTGGTTGCTTGAGCTGTGAAACAACATCTCTACCAGCTGTCCCACCACTGTGTTGTCCAAGTGTTGAGGCACCCACTTCAAGGTTCAAAGTAAATTTCTTATCAAAGTGCATATACTGTATGTCACCATATACACCCTGAGATTTGTTTACTTGTGGGCATACTCAGAAAACCTGAGAAAAACAATAGAATCAATGAAGGACTGCACCCAACAGGCCAGACCTACAGCAATGTGCAAAAAAACAGCAAACTGCAAATACAAAAGAAAAAATAATAATAAATAAATAAGCAATAGATATTGAGAACATGAGATAAAGAGTTCCTAAAAGTGAGGCTATAGCTTGTGGGAACAGTTCAGTGATGGGGTGGGTGAAGTTTAGTGAAGGTAAGTGAAGTTATCCCCACTGGTTCAAGAGCCTGATGGTTGGGGGGTGATAACTGGTTTTGAACATGGTGGTGTGGGTCCTAACACTTCTGTACCACCTTCCTGATGGCAGCAGCGAGAAGAGAGCATAGCCTGGGTGGTGGGGTCCCTGATGATGGATGAGGCACCACATTCCTTCTAAGTGTGGCAATGGCTAATATGAGGGGGCGTTATTTTAAGGCGATTGTAAGAAAGGTTAGAGGGATATCAGAGGTAAATATTTTACACAGAGAGTGGACGGTGTGTGGAAAGCTCTGCCAGAGGTGGTGGTAGATAGAGGCAGATACATTAAGCATATTTAAACGAATTTTAGACAGTCACGCGTATGATAGAAAAATGAAGGGCTTTGTAGGAGGGAAGGGTTAGATTGATTTTAGGGTCGGTTAAAAAGTTGGCATGGCATCATGGGATGAAAGGCCTGTACTCTGCTGTACTGTTCTATGTTCTATCTTTACCCAGTCAAAGGTTCAACTACAAACCTATCCCAGACATTGATCACAATTCCACTTTCAGTTTAACAATCAATGCCTGTTTAACCAGGTTACATCTAATATCCTGTCAACAATTCAACTCGTAAAAGAGATCCCACCCTTTTTCTATAGTTCATATTTCCAAGTGACATAGCAGATCATTTTAGCCAATTCAGACTTTGCCAAGGAGCATCACTAATATTACCTGTAACTATTGTCTCCGTATTCCCATCAATTCTTCTCAAAGTTTACCAATCACCTATACTCTGGGAACAATTTACAACAGACTGCCATCCCACACGCCTTTGAGTTTTGTGAAGAAACTGGAGCAGACAGGGTCAAACCCACTTGGTTAGGGGAAAATCACTCAATAGGCAGCTCATTCATAACTATTCACTCCCTCCACCACAGATGTTTGTAGTGTTTACAGGATGCACTGCAGCAATTCACTGAAACTCCTTAAACAACACATTCTAAAATCTTAAAACTCTACCAGTTAGAAGGACAAGGGCAGCTGGAGTATGATAACACCCATACCTGGAAGATGACCTCCAGGCCACACACCATCTTGATTTGGAACTGTGCCACCATTTCTTCGTTGTCACTGGATGACTGGAGATCAGGATTGAACCCGAGACCACTGAAGCTTTGAGGCAAAATTCTACCCACTTCTGTCACTGTATTGCCCTTACCTTTTTCTGAGTCCAGACCAGATAGGCTTGAAACTAGGCACCAGTTCATCTGCAACTCTTCTACCAGAAATTCAGATATGTGCTCACTCAACTGGTTTAATCTGAGATCAAGTTTTCAATCCTCTTTTAAAACGGTCTAGCTAAAAAACATTTTTCTTTTTCTGTCCCATTGCCAATAAATGAAAGCTGGCTGTTTCTTCGCTGGCTTGCAGTGCAAGTCACCTTTCACACCATGATGAAAGGCCAACAACCTGCTCATAAGATCATGAGAAACACAGACAGAGTATATGCCCAGGGTTAGGGAATCAAGAACCAGCGAGCATTAGTTTAAGATGAGAGGGGAAAAATTTAATAGGAACTTGAAGGGCAAGTTTTTTTTACACAAAGGAATCCGTTGAGGCAGGTACAATATCAGCTTTAAAAAGACAATTAAGCAGGTACATTGCTGGAAATGTTTATAAGATTATTGGCCAAATGCTGCAAATGGTTCTAGCTTGGATGGTTACCTTTGTCATTGAGGTCTGGTTGGGTCAAAGGGTATGCTTCCATGCTTTCTAACTCTATGACTCTACAGCCTGAAATATTGACTCTGTTTCTCTTTTCACAGACACAATCTGAACTCTTTTACCTTTTATTTCTGCTGGAGTCTCTGAGTCATCCCTACACCTAAAAACTATGTGGCCTGATCAGCCATTTCAGAGTCAACCAGTATGATGGGCCAGGAGTTACGCAGCCCATACTGGGTCAGGGTAGCAGAGTTCCTGGGACATCCACACTTTAGATGTTCTGACCTGAAAGATCTAATGATTAAATGCCAACCATTCTGCTAACTTAGAGAGTTCCCCATTTTGATCCTGACTGCAGTTTACATATGGCCAAAGGCAGATGACAAACTAGTGCTCATTATTTTGAGTGCCACGATTAAAGAACAAGAAATATATTATTCTAATGCCTTTCACATCCTTGTCAGGGATTCCATTCAGGCTATCCTGAGGAAATCTCTGCCTAACTACTATCATGACATCACCTGCAGCACTGTAGCAAAATCTTCGACCACTGCTACTCTACCATCAAGAATGCCTACCTTTCTATCCCTCAGCTGCATTTCAGTAAGGTCTGATCATCTGGTTGTCCTCCTCCTACCTGCATATAGATAGGGATTGAAGAACAGGGCACCAGATACAAGAATGACTGGGAGGTGGTCATGGGAGGCAGAGGTATGTCTGTGAGATTGTGTTCAGTTGGTTGACTGGGCCATGTTCAAGGACTCATCAGAAGATCTGATTAAATACACCACGGTTGTCATGATCTTTATAAAGTCACTCATGCTAAGTGTGTCCCCACAAAATCAACTGGAGTCTTCCCTAACCTGGAACCCTGGATGAACCAGTAGAGCCACAATCTGTTGAGGGCCAGATCAGTGGCGTTCAGGAAAGGCCATCCAGGAAAGTACTAGGTGTCCAGGTATGACCTCTGAGGAGCCACCTCACATGAAAAGGAGCAATTCTGAACTGAACTGGAATCACAGAAGGAGATATTCAACAGCTGTGGCAGGGCTTGCATGCCATCGCCTCCTGCAAAACAAAACCAAGTAGCATAAATGACAACAAACTTTCCCTCCTACCTGTAGATGAGCTCAATGCCTTTGACCAATAGAACATGGGGGGGGGGGATCTTTGTGAACTCCACAGCCCCTGACAATCCTGTGATTTCAGTCTCTGAGGCCAACATGACAGTATCCTTCAACAGGATGAACTAACAGAAAGCATCTGGCCCAGATGGCATACCTGGGTGAGTGCTGAGAACTGTGCTAATTAACTGGTTGGAGTGTTTCTGGACATCTTCAACCTCTCACTTCATCAGTCTGAGGTATTTACTTGCTTCAGTCAATCCATTTGATTTCCTCACTTGCAGACCCCAGTAAGTATGGGTTGGAAACAACATCTAGATTCTGGATTCTCCCACTGTTGGAAACATCCTCTCCATTTCCACTCTAAATAGGTCTTTCAATATTCTGTAAGTTTTAATGATTCCACCTGCCCCCCTCCCCCCATCAAATGCACTTCATATATTAACCCTTTCATTCCTGGGATCATTCTTCAATACCTTCTCTGCATCCTGTCCAGTGCCACTAAATCATTTCTTAGATTTGGAGGCAAAACTGCTCACAATACTCCAGGTGTGGTCTGCCAAATACTTTATAATGACATTGCATTTATCTTCCTTATTACAGACTCAAGCTGCAATTTTAAGGGGTCCTACACTATCAGAATCAGAATCAGGTTTATTATCACCGGCATGGACTGTGAAATTTGTTAACTTGGCAGCAGCAGTTCAATGCAGTGCATAATATAGAAGAAGATAAGAAAAATAAAATATAATAATAAATAAATAAGCAATCAATTACAGTATATGTATATTGAATAGATTAAAAATCATGCAAAAAAACAGAAATAATATATATCAAAAAAACAAGGAGGTGTTCACGGGTTCAATGTCCATTTAGGAATCGGATGGCAGAGGGGAAGAAGCTGTTCCTGAATCACTGAATGTGTGCCTTCAGGCTTCTGTACCTCCTACCTGATGGTAACAGTGAGAAAAGGACATGCCCTGGGTGCTGGAGGTCCTCAATAATGGACGCTGTCTTTCTGAGACACCGCTCCCTGAAGATGTGCTGGGTACTTTGTAGGCTAGTACCCACGATGGAACTGACTAGATTTACAACCCTCTGCAGCTTCTTTCGATCCTGTGCAGTAGAATCCCCCACCCCATAGCAGACAGTGACGCAGCCTGTCAGAATGCTCTCCATGGTACATCTACAGAAATTTTTGAGTGTATTTGTGACTTACCAAATCTCTTCAAACTCCTAATGAAGTATAGTTGCTGTCTTGCCTTCTTTATAACTGCATTGATATGTTGGGACCAGGTTAGATCCTCCGAAATCTTGACACCCAGGAATTTGAAACTGCTCACTCTCTCCACTTCTGATCCTTCTAAGGATTGGTACGTATTCCTTCGTCTTACCCTTCCTGAAGTCCACAATCAGCTCTTTCATCTTACTGATGTTGAGTGCCAGGTTGTTGCTGCAACACCACTCCATTAGTTGGCATACCTCACTCCTGTACGCCCTCTCGTCACCACCTGAGATTCTACCAGGAATGGTTGTATCGTCAGCAAATTTATAGATGGTATTTGAGCTGTGCCTAGCCACACAGTCATGGATATTGAGAGAGTAGAGCAGTGGACTAAGCACACACCCCTGAGGTGCACCAGTGTTGTTCGTCAGTGAGGAGGAGATGTTATCACCAATCAGCACAGATTGTGGTCCTCGGGTTAGGAAGTTGAGGATCCAATTGCAGAGGGAGGTACAGAGGCCCAGATTCTGTAACTTCTCAATCAGGATTGTGGGAATGATGGTGTTGAATGCTGAGCTATAATTGATGAACAGTATCCGAATTAGGATTCCCAAGTCCCTTTGCATCTCCAATTTCTGAATTTACTACCCATTTAGAAAGTAGATCACACCTTTATACTTCTACAAAAGTGCATGACTATACATTCCTCTACACTGTATTCTATCTGCCACTTATTTGCCCATTCTCCTAATCTGTCCAAGTCCTCGCCTTCCTGCTTCCTCAACACTACCTACCCCTCCACTTATTTTTGTATCATTTGCAAACAAAATCATGAATTCCATCAGCTAGACCACAAATGTATAACATGAGAAGCAGCAGATACAACACACCCTCTGTGGAACACCATTAGTCATCAACTGCTAAGCAGAAAAGGTCCCCTTTATTCCCACTCTTTGTCTTCTGCCTGTGCTAGTATTTGTCCTGCAATATCATGGACTCTGTTTATTAGCCTCATGTCAAAGTGTTCATCTGAACCAGAAGGGCCTTCTGAATATCCAAGTAAACAACATTCACAGATTCTCCTTTCTCTATCCTGTCTTACTTTCGCAAAGAATTCCAACAGATTTGTCAGGCAAGGCTTCCCCTTAGCATTCATCTCAAGAGGACTAGAATATGAAAGCAAGGATGTAGTGTTGAGACTTTATAAAACACTTGGAGTATTGTGAACTCCTTACCTTAGAAAGGATGTGCTCAAACTGGAGAAGGTTCAAAGGAGGTTCATGAAAATGATTCCAAGATTGAATGCCATGTTTGATGGCTTTGAGTTGTATTCGCTGGAATTTAGAAGAATAAGGGGTGATCTCATTGAAACCTATCAAATAGTGAAAGGCCTTGATAAACAGGATGTTTCCTGTGGTGGGAGACTCTAAGACCAAAGGACATAGTCTCAGACTAGAGGGGTAAACTTTTAGAATGGAGATGAGGAGGGATTTCTTTAGCCAGAGAGTCTGTGGTGAATCTGTAGAAGTCCTTGTCACAAAGCAGCTGTGGAGGCCAAGTCTGTATGTATATTTAAGGCAGAGGTTGATAGATTCTTGATTGGTCAGGGTATGAAAGGATATGGAAGAAGGCAGGAGATTGGGGCTGAGAGGAAAATTGAATCAGCCATGATGAAATAGCAGAGCAGACTCGTTAGGCCCAAATGGCCTAATTCTGCTCCTGTGTCTTATGGTCTAATATTTGTATAAATGTCTCCCGTGACGTTTTCCGTAGTCCAATATGCACTATTGCCTCTCTCTTACCCTTTGTGTATCTGAATAAACTTTTCGTATCCTCTTTTACATTATTGACTAGCTTACCTTCATATTTGATCATTTCTCTCATTTAGTTGTCTATTTTTAAAAATTTCCAATCCTCTAGCTTCCAACTAATTTTTGCGATATTATATCCATATATCTGCTCTCTTTTGCTTTTATGCTAGTTTGACTTCCCTTGTCAGCCATGGTTGCCTCATCGTCTCTTCAGAATGCTTTCTCTCCTTTGCGATGTATGGATTCTGCATCTTCTGAGCTACCCCCAGAATCTCCAGCCTTTGCTAATCTATTATCATTCCTGCTAATGTCTCCTTCCAGCTAACATGGCCAGCTCCTCCCTCATGCCACTGTAGTTAACTTTATTCAACTGTAACATTGATACCTGTGATTACAGCTTCTCGCTTTCAAACCTCAAACTCAATTGGTGTCTAAATGCATTTGCCCTGGGTCCTGGTTTTTAATCCTAATTCTGTTGATCTTTAAGTTCACCAGGCTGCCTTGGCCATGGGGCACAAGTTCCTGATAGATGAATGATAAGAGCTCTGTTTACAGGAGCAGAATGCAGAGACATTCTGTATGGAAACAGGACTTTCAGCCCATCAAATTTATGCCAAAACTTTCAGGACATATTTACATTAATCCTACAATGATATAATTCCCATCAAATCACTTCAGATTCTACCACTTATCCACACATCAAGGATATTTACAGTGCTAACCAACTATCAAACTGGGAATTGGGATAAAACCAGAGCACCTGGGAGGAAGCTACCTAGTGAAAAGGAAAACATGGAAACTTCACGTAGGCAGCATATCTGGTCACGATTGGACCCATCACTGGAGTTTGATTCAACAGCTCTACTCCCTGCATTGCTGTGAGAGTTCTCCTGAATCTGGTTGAATTTCTGCAGTCAGCCCATTTCAGGGCATCATTGCACTTAGCAGAGATGTAGAAATCATGAAATGAGGTGACACGTTGAGGGAGCAGGGGATGCCAGCATCAATCACTCAACTTCCTGTCAGTTGAACTTCATCACCAGGATTGACCTCTGGATCTAGTGACACACATTTCTCAGTGGTAGTCTTCAGACCTGTGAGTCAGAATATCAGAGGCTCAGGCCCCTCTGTGAAAAACAGAGCACTGCACCTGAGCTGGTACTTACAAGGATGAGCTGGGGGAGTCCTGCACCATCTGAGGCATGATGTAAAACCCTGGTCTTATCCACCACTCACATCACTGTAGAAATCCAAGGACAGTGCTTCAAATTAGAGTTGGGAATGGAGTGCATTGTCCCCAGATCCTGGACAACATTTATGCTTCAGCTAGCATTATTATTTCCTTGCTTTACTCCATGGATATTTTCTGCTATGCCTCATATTGCACAGACCACACTTCAAGAGCAGTACATTCCCTACTTTGGAACTTCCGCAGTCACAGAAGGTGCTTTACAAGTACTAATTATTTACTTTAAAAACAAATGAAATTCCCAGCAGAGGAAAACAATGATAACCTGCTCCTCCATCGTGGGTAAAACCTCTGGGCAAGAAGGCAGTACCGAGCCCAGCCAATGAGCCATAGGAAACTATAGAAACCAAAGATTGCTCTGACAATTCCACCCCCATCTCCCCTCCCAGACAAATAGGTGACCAACTATCGGTTGGGTGGCTGGACTGTACAGTTTGAGGATGTATCAAGGCAAAAACACTCATGATGTCTAAAAAGTATCTACATAAGTTTATATAAGTTTGCTGATGACACAACAATTGTAGACCGTATCTCGGGTAATGATGAGTTTGAGTACAGAGAAGAAATTAAGAACCTGGTGGCATGGTGCGAAGGCAATAACCTATCCCTCAACGTCAGCAAGACGAAAGAATTGGTTGTTGACTTCAGAAAGAGTAGCGGACCGCATGACCCAATTTACATTGGTGGTGCGCAAGTGGAACAGGTCAAAAGCTTTAAGTTCCTCGGGGTCAATATAACAAATGACCTGACTTGGTCCAACCAAGCAGAGTTCACAGCCAAGAAGGCCCACCAGTGCCTTTACTTCCTGAGAAAATTAAAGAAATTTAGCCTGTCCCCTAAAACCCTCACTAATTTTTATAGATGCACCGTAGAAAGCATTCTTCTAGGATGCATCACAACCTGGTATGTAAGTTGTCCTGTCCAAGACCGAAAGAAGCTGCATAAGATCGTGAACACAGCGCAGCACATCACTCAAACCAATCTTCCGTCCTTGGACTCACTTTACACCACACGCTGTCGGCTCAGTGCTGCCAGGATAATCAAGGACACAACCCACTCAGCCAACAGACTTTTCGTCCCTCTTCCCTCCAGGAGAAGGCTCAGGAGCTTGAAGACTCGTATGGCCAGATTTGGGAACAGCTTCTTTCCAACTGTGATAAGACTGCTGAACGGATCCTGACCCGGATCTGGGCCGTGCCCTCCAAATATCCGGACCTGCCTCTCGGTTTTTTTGCACTACCTTACCTTCCATCTTTCTATTTTCTATTTATGATTTATAATTTAAATTTTTAATATTTACTATTGATTTGTAATCCAGGGAGCAGAAAGCGCAGAATCAAATATCGCTGTGATGATTGTACGTTCTAGTATCAATTGTTTGGCGACAATAAAGTATAAGTATAAAGTATGTCCTCCCCGGGTTCCTGAGAACTGTTTGTAACTCAAACAGGGGGTAAGTCAGAAATGAACGAAAAGACAGTGTATTTTCCGTCAGAGCAGTGACGGGAGACTGAGCGGCTTAGGAAGAGTAGTCACCAGTGAGTGAGAGAGAGAGTCTGCTCAGAACTCCCAGCTCTCCAGCTCAAGGGAACGGGAGGCACCAGGAAGAGGGAGCATGTGGGAATGTCCCGGATGAAGATGCCCACGGTTGCGCAGCCGTCAAAAGATCCACCCCATTGATTTCACAGATGTTCCATGATACCTATGGGCTGTCCATGAGGTGGGTGTTTGAAAATCCTGTCGATGAAAGCTTGCATTGCTAAGATGTAGAAGGTTGTTGATCCAATGTTGATAAATGGGATCAGATGGTCAGCATGGACATAATGAGACAAAGACCCTCGTTCTGTGCAATGACTCTGATTGTAATACACTAAGAGATTGTGAATCACATCACTACTCTACGGTTCAAGGTCACATGGTCGTGTGACTCAGTTTGTATTCCCTTTAATGCCAGTGAGATATTTATCACCCCATTAATATCTCCATGCTTATAATGATGCCACAAGGGTAGGCATGAGAATGACCTCATCAGACATTTTATTAACAATTTCCTCAGCATTTCCCCTTTTACAATTTTTATTAATGAGGCCAGAAAGAACAGAGCGTACACATTAATTGGATTGCAATTTTGATTAGATTTACTGCAACCAGCTTGACTGTTACCAATCTGAAATATTGCTGCCTCATAAAATGTCAGAGCACAATTAATAAAATGGTTGTACATTGCCATATGTAGAAGAGAAGGGAACCTCTATTCATTTTCATGCACTGCTATAGTCAGATCCATTACTCTCCTGGGCTACCAACTCATTAAGTTTATTTTGCTGCTTGCTGCCTGTTTTCCTCTCCCACGGAGTTAACTCCTTGCTGCCTTGACCTTCTGCTCAGCCTAAACACACTGAAATCTTCAGTACACACTAAATTCTCCACGTTACTAAATATCTTTGGCTTTCACCTTCCACTACACCGGGAGTACACTCGCTTGTAGGACCAGTGGAATATAATTTATTACTGACTTTCAAAAGAGAATTGGCTGCGGAACTGAAAGAGGACAGTGTGTGAGCACAAGCACAATGCCTTCACATTCTCCTTCAGCCGCGTAGTTCAATGCACTAGTTTTGTATATTCTAGAGCAATACACACAAAATACTGGAGGAACTCAGCAGGTCAGGCAGCATCTATCTACGGAAATAAGGAAACAGTCAATATTTCAGGCCTGGACCCCTCTTCAAGATGAGAAAGGAAGGGGACAGACTCCAGAATAAAAAGGTGGGGGGAGGGGAAGGAGGTCTAGCTGGAAGGTGATTGGTGAAGCCAGGTGGGTGGAAAAGGTAAAGGACTGGAGAAGAAGGAATCTGATAGCAGAGGAGAATGGACAATGGGAGAAAGGGAAGGAGGAGGGGCACCATGGGGAGGCGTGGAGAAGAGGTAAGAGGCTAGAGTGGGGAATAAAAGAAGAGGGAAGCAGGAGGGGAGAAAATTACCAGAAAGAGAAATCGATGTTTATGCAATCAGGCTGGAGGCTACCCAGATGGAATATGAGGTGTTGCTCCTTCACCCTCAGAGTGTACCCATCATGGCAAAAGAGGAGGCCATGGAGCAACTAGTCAGAGCGGGAATGGGGATAGAAATTAAAATGATTGGCCACCGGAAAACTCTGCTTTTAGCAGATGGAGTGGAGATGCTTGACAAATCAGTCCTCCAATTTAAGTCCGGTTTACCTGGATGCAATAGATGTGGTGACAACAGTGCTTCAGGAGCAGGGGATAAAATAAACGACCCCAGCAGATTTGCAGGGGAATCATTGGCTCACCTGGAAGGACTGTTTGGGGCCCCGAATGGAGGTGAAGGAGGGGTGAATGGGCAGGTGGAGCACTTCTGTCATTTGCAGGCATATGTGCCAGGAGGGAGATTAGTGGGGACAGGATGAATGAACAAGGGAATCATGGAGGAAGCCATCCCCGTAGTAAGTGGAAAGTGGGTGGGGGGGGGGGTAAAGATGAGCAGGAACATAAGGTGAGCATGCGTGAGGCAGCGGGAACACGGGATGAGTTTGGATCACAACTACACTTTCACTGGGTGCACAGCATATTCTATCACCTCTCATGACCAACATAAAGTTAAAAGCAGTGTGATTATTATCAACCCCGCCCCCTTCCCGCCCATCCACATTTACCAGCAGTCCAGCGCTCAAGACACTTCATTAAAACAGAGACCTAGCCACTTATTTATGGTGGGACTCAACCAAGCCAAATGCACATTAAATAACATTAACTACACATTAACTAGTCCCTGGTCTACATCAAATGATATTCTGTCAGACTGTCACACAAGGATAGTGTGGTTATGATTCTACTTTGGTTAGAAAGTAATAAAGACTTCTTTCAAATGTGCTCATGCACTACCTGTAGTATGGTTTCCTCAATTTTGGGACCAAACTCAAGTTGAATGAGTGTTTTACAGCACCTCATGCTCTATTCTTAATCATCATCCCAAACTTCGAGCTCCATGTCACATTAATTCTCTGTCTCACTTTGAAAATTCAGTCCTCAACCTCTTACACCCCCATCGCCCCCCCCCCCCAGTGGAGCTCACTTCAGCTTCAGGAACACAGAGATCAGTGGCTTTACGTTGTACCCACTGTTCCATTTTGTCTGTGGTCAGTGGATGTTAGTAATGACCAGTGGCTTTACGTTGTACACACTGTTCCATTTTGTCTGTGGTCAGTGGATGTTAGTAATGACCAGTGGCTTTACGTTGTACCCACTGTTCCATTTTGTCTGTGGTCAGTGGATGTTAGTAATGACCAGTGCCTTTACGTTGTACCCACTGTTCCATTTTGTCTGTGGTCAGTGGATGTTAGTAATGATCAGTGGCTTTACGTTGTACCCAGTGTTCCATTTTGTCTGTGGTCAGTGGATGTTAGTAATGATCAGTGGCTTTACGTTGTACCCACTGTTCCAGTTTGTCTGTGGTCAGTGGATATTACTAATGACCAGTGGCTTTACGTTGTACCCACTGTTCCAGTTTGTCTGTGGTCAGTGGATGTTAGTAATGATGCATCTGCCGGTACTTTCACCTTTGCTGGATCTGTCTCTCACTTCTTCTCCAATCATTCTCTTTGTCTTTGATCTTTGTTCTATTCAACATGGGTGTTTCTTTGGCTTTTTTCCTTCCCTTTGCAATTGCTTTTCTGATCTTCTGCATATAGAGTCATGGAATTGCACAGCATTAAAACAGGCCCTTCAGCCCATCATATGCACACCCTCCATTGCACTTCATTCTTCTCATTTACCCACAATAGGACAAGAGCTTTTCATGTCTTGCCGATCCAGCTATTAAATACTGTGAGAGTCTCGGCCTTCGCCATCTCCCCAGGCAGTGCGTTCCAGACTCCAAGAACCCCTCTTGTGAAAACAATCCCAAATCAGATCCCTGCCATTTCTATCATTAATCATCGGTCAAAGACGGAGCACAGAACATAACAACATAGAAACAGGCCCTTCAGCCAGCAATAGCACAGTGAACTAATTAAGCTTATGATATTTAATCCCTTCTGTCTGCATATGATCCATATCCCTCTATTCCCTGCATAGTCATGTGCTTATCTAAGAGCCTCTTAACCACACCAACATAAACACTTCCAGGCATCTATTATTCTAAAACAAAAACCTGCCCCACACATATCCTTTGAATTTGAATCCCCCCACCCCCAAAATTTTATTGCAGGCTCTTTAGAATGAGATATTTTGGCCCTAAGAAAATGATATGAGCTTTCTATATGCCTCTCATAAATTTATAAACTTCTACCATGTCTCTTCTCAGCCTGCCCAACGCAGAGAAAACAACACCAGTTTGACAAGTCACTCCCAATAGCATTTGCCACACAGCATCCTGGTAAACCTCTTCTCCACCCACCCAAAGCCTCCACCTCCTTCCTATAATGGGCAACCGGAGTTGAATGCACTGTTCCGGAGTTTGTTCAACCTAAACAGAGCTTTATAACTTACTGACTCTCGAGCTCAATGCCTGAACTAATAAAGGAACTCTCGGATGAATCTGTCCCATCAAAGTCAGGAAAGTTAGTCCTGTACGTGGCGAGAGAGCCGTGACGGGGGTAGTACTGGGAAGGAAATGCTTTGATCCTGCAGTCATAGAGTCACAGAATGATATAGCTCAGAGGCTGGCCCTTCAGCCCATCGAAGAGAGACTGACCACTAAGACCCAGTAGCACAAATCCTACATTAATGCCGTTGATATAAAAAAAACAGGTAAACCAGGTGCTTATGGCAGAGCAGGTTACAAGATGACCATGCAGCAGGTTTGCAAATAACAAGGGATGTCTCTTAATAAAGTCATACTGAAAATTGTTTCTACTACATTGGACAACAAAGATTTTACTTACTGAATACTTTTGGGTGTACCTTATGGATTTTGAGTGGCTGATCATGAAAATTGCTATGAAATTTCTCTATCACATATCAATTATCTGAAAATGCCAAGATTAAAGAAGGCATTTTTGTTGGTCCACAAATCAAACAGGACATCAATGACGGGCAAGCAAAGAAATTCTAGTGGGACCAGAGAAAATTGCATGGAAGGCATTCAAGAATGTTGTTGAACTTTTCTTGGCAACTCCAAAGCACCGAACTATGTGCAGCTGGTTGACAACCTGCATCAAGCATACAAAACCATGAAGTGCAACATGTCACTAAAGATTTCTGCACTCACATTTAGACTTCCCTGCAAATCTTGTCACTGTCGGTGATGAGCACGGTGAAAGGTTTCACCAGGACATTGCGGTCATGGAGAAACGGTATCAGGGCAACTGGAATCCATCAATGCTGGTTGATTATTGTTGGACACTTAAGTGAGAAAACTCAGACACTGAATACAAACAGAAATCATCAACAAAACACTTTTAGCTTTGTTGAACTATTGCAAAGCATTAGCACCATTATGCAATTAAACACATTATATTCAATAAATGTTAATTTCTTGGTTCTCTAAATTCTGATGTGATACAAGTAGTCTAGAATTATATTGTGTTCAGCTTCTAGCGGTCTATCATAGACAAAAAAATTTATGAGGAAGCAACACTTTCAAAACGGTTTGTTGTCCAGTGGATTTATTACATCAATAACTGGAAGACATAGAATGAATCCCTCTCTGCTCTATGCTAGTTTCATGGTAAACTCACTTCTATGAGTTGATACTGGTGTTCCATTAACAGTGAGTGATACAGAAAGCCCCTTCAGAAATCGAACACTCCTTTCCCCATTCCCTTACATATCTAGGCATCACTAATAGGTCAAAGGGAATATGTGAGGTATAATTTGTTTCTGTGGCAGATTGAAACAGTGGGACATGGATTGTCCACACCTGAAAGGGGAGTAGGACTTAAGAAAGGAAACCATGGTAAGTTTAAGGAGGGAAGAAAATAAATATCATTTAAACATTTTCAAAAATGCGAACTCGGTCAGTAGCTTTACAAACTTAGTGTCAGGGAATGTAGGGGAGGCTTGACCCAAATGCAGAGCTGTGGAGACAATTTAGCTGTGAGCAATAAGAAACTGCAAAATAACACGTCATGAGGAGCCACATAACAAGAGAAAGCAGATACGTAACTCCAGAGGACAACAAGGCAACTGAAGGCTGGGAGCAACTGTTTTGCATGAATGAACAAGGAGTATGGGTGAGAACTGGGTTTAAGTAGGCTGCAGATGATGGGCTGGAAAGAAATGACAGGTGATTCCTGGTAGCTGGGTGGAGACTGGGAGGTGTCTGCCTCTACACGCCTAACAGGACCATTCTCCCCCACCTACTGTCTCTATGCTGGCCCCTGAGAGGGTCCGGTGCAAGTCTAACAGGGCCACCCACCCCCACCCACTGTCCCTTCCCTATGCCAGTCCCCGAGTGGGTCTGGTACAAGCCCGATAGGACCATCAACCCCCCCCCCCCCCCCCCCACTGCCCCTGTGCTGGCCCCCGAGTAGGTCCAGTGCAAACCGAGCAGGACCATCCACCCCCACCCACTGTCCCTGTGCAGGCCCGGTACAAGCCTAACAGGACCATCCACCCCCACCCACTGTCCCTATGCCAGTCCCCGAGTGGGTCTGGTACAAACCTAATAGGACCATCTGCCCCCACCCACTGTCCCTGTGCAGGCCTGGTACAAGCCTAACAGGAGCACCCACCCCCACCCACTGTCCCTATGCCAGTCCCCGAGTGGGTCTGGTACAAACCTAATAGGACCATCCACCCCCACCCACTGTCCCTATGCCAGCCTCCAAGAGGGTCTGGTGGATCTCCTGGATGAGCAATGGATCCAAGACGTAACAGCACAGCAACCAAGATCTCCCCTCTAGACCGTACACTTCCCGGTCGACCAGGTACTGTCCATCCAGGGGAGGGGGCAGCGGCTCTTACTGCTGATTTTGCTGCTTTCACAGTAGTCGATGCAGGGTTGGAGACCCCCCCCCCCCCTCGCTTTGACAAAGAAAGTCCCTGTGTGGGCTGGGACTGGGATGGATGAATGAAGCTGTACCGTACTATACTGCTTCAGTGATGTAGTCATTCATGGCCTGGGTGTCAGGATAGAGAGGGAGAACAGACACCTTGGGGAGTGGTGGTGCCCAGGTGGAGATTAACCGCACAGACGTGTGGTCTGTGAGACAGTAGGGTGCAGGCTGCCCTTTTGCCATCATGGTCATTTTACCCTTGCAGTTTCTTACCTACAAGGATTCAACATCTTCTGAACCTATGTCACATTTTTCTATTGATTTGCTACCATTCTTTACCAGCAGATCCAAGCCACCCCCTCTGCTGGCCTCCCTATCCCTCCAATACAACGTGTAACCTTAGACATTCAGCTCCCACCTACAACCATCCTTCGCCACGATTCAGTGATGGCCACATCACCATACCTGGCAACCTGTAATATTGCAACAAGATCATCCACCTTATTTCTTATACTCCATGAATTGCGATATGACATGTTGGGTGCTGTATTCGCTACCCTTTTTGATCCTGCATCCCTAATACACTGATACTCACCCTGTTGGCTGCAATTATGTCCTGTCATCTGCCTGCCCTTCCTGACAGTCTGACTGCACGCCATCTTTGCTTTTTTACCATCCGTCCTGTCCTGAGCCCCTTCACTCTGGTTTCCACCCCCCTGCCAGATTTGTTTAAACCCCAAAAGCTCTAACAAACCTGCCGACAAGAATACTGTTTCTCCTTGGGTTCAGGTGTAACCTGTCACTTTTGAACAGGTCATACCTGTCCCAGAAAAGATCCCAATGATCCAAGAATCTGAAGCCCTGCCCCCTGCACCAGCTTCTCAGCCACGCATTAATTTGCCAAATCATTCTGTTTCTACCCTCACTGGCACGGGGCACAGGCAGCAATCCAGAAATTACTACCCAGGAGGTCCTGCTTCTCAGCCTTCTACCTAGCTCTCTAAATTCTCCTTTCAGGACCTCATTGCTTTTCCTTCCCATGTCACCGGTACCAATACGTACCAAGACATCTGGCTGCTCCGCCACCCTCTCCAAATTGTTGTGGACACGATCTGAGACATCCTTGGCCCTGGCACCTGGGAGGCAACATACCATTCAGGTGTCCTGTTCACGCCCACAGAATCTCTTGTCTGTTCCCCTCACTATTGAATCCCTTATCAGTACCACTCCCCTCTTCTCCCTCTTTCCTTCTGCACCATGGACCTATGTTTGTAACCTGGTCTCTGTGACATTCCCCTGGAAGGTCAGCCCCACTACAGTATCCAAAGCGGTATGCTTATTTTTGAAGGGAATGGCCACAGGGGTGCTCTGTGCTAACTGCCTATTTAAATTTCCATTTTTCCTGACAGTCTCCAGCTACTCTTCTCCTGCAACTTTGGGGTAACTACTTCCCCATAACTCTGATTGATTATCTCCGCATTCTCCTGTACAAACCGAAGGTCAGCCAGCTGCTGCTCCAGATCCCTAAAACAGTCTTCAAAGAGCTGCAGCTGGGTGCACCACGCAGATGCAGTTCCCTGGGAGACTCTGGGCCTTCCAGGATTCCAACCTCCAGCAAGAAGAACACACAACAGCCATTTACGACACCAGGTAGAGTGAGAGAGAACAAAGGAACCTTAACAGAAGTTTACCCAGAGCCAACGCCTCTTTGTAGCCAAAGCCTGACACTCCTACTCTCACCACTGACCTACTCCCAACAATGGCCGTCCCACTTGTCCCTTCTGTATTTTTAAACAAGCGTCGCTGACCTGCGAGAAACCTCGTCACTGTGTCCTGCTCCTGCCGCTGAATGGACTGTCAGAATAAACCTGAACACCCGCAAAGCTCTCCATTTAAGCAAGCGTCGCTGATCTGCGAGAAATCTCTTCACTGTGGTCTACTCCGGCCACTGATTGGGCTGTCGGATAGCTGGAGCTCTAAGTGTAAGGTGCACTGGAACAGGAAGTCATGGCATTGGGTTGGGGATCCACTGAAGCATTCGTGCACCAGAATCCAGGACTCTGCTAGCTGATGTGGGGTTGCTGTATTGAGATGGAAAGTTGGTTGAGAGTGGCGAGCAGGTTGTCAATGGTTTCCTGCTGCTTCCCCAGGGTCAGTAAGCCTGCATCAGGAAGGGACACGGCACTGCAACAGTGCCAATATGTGCTTCAGAAACTTAAGGGCTCAACTTCTCAACTAAAGGACAATAGACGATACACAATAGGTGCAGGAGTAGGCCATTCGGCCCTTCGAGCCAGCACCGCCATTCACTGTGATCATGGCTGATCATCCACAATCAGTACCCTGTTCCTGCCTTCTCCCCATATCCCTTGACTCTGCTATCTTTAAGAGCTCTATCTAACTCTTTCTTGAAAGAATCCAGAGAATTGGCCTCTACTGCCTTCTGAGGCAGAGCATTCCACAGAACCACAACCCTCTGTGTGAAAAAGTTTTTCCTCAACTCCATTCTAAATGGTCTATGGCCTCTGGTTCTGGACTCCCCCAACATCAGGAACATGCTTCCTGCCTCTAGTGTGTTCAATCCCTTAATAACCTTATATGTTTCTAAGAACGAAGAACTACTTCAATCCATTACATTCAGCTTCATTTATCTAATTCTGCCTTGCTTCATTTTGTGTCCTTGTTTTGCTGAGACTTGACTTAAACACAGGCTTTCCTGCATTTCGTTTTATTCTGCTTGCCATTAGCTAGTTTGGAAATGGTCTTATTTTACACTTAAAATGAAATAAAGTGGGGCTATTCACCCCATGGTGTTCATACCAGTGGAGAGTGAGTGAGTGAGAGTGGATCAATCTCCTGAATATTATTCTGCCTTTTTTAAATTCTCCGTTGATATGTAACTTCTCTCACACACATTTTTACTTCAACCCACAATAAGGGGCTATTTGCAGTTAACCAGCATATGTTTGGATTATGAGGGGAACATAAAGCATCCAGAGGAAGCCCATGCAGTCAGAAAGAGAACAGGAAAACTCCACAAAGGCAGTCAGGCAATAGCAGAGGTCTGATAGAACTGGGATTCCTTAAGCTGTGAGATAGATGCCTTAACTCAGGGTTTTTCAACCAGGGTTCCACGAGAGATCGGGATTTTAAAAAAACATTGATTCTTGAACTTTGCGCAACACACGATGCTAGTGCTCGCAGTGGTGGGCAGTGACCGAGCAGCCCCATTAGCAATCTCATTAGAGGTCCCTCAGCCCAGTATGGCAGGGCGCAGTAAGATCGTGTTTATTCCAGTTTCTGACGCAAGATAGGGGAGGTCGCTGATAATTGGTGAGCGTTGTATTGCAGGGAGAGGAGGGTGAACTGATAACTGGTGAGCGTTGTATTACAGGGAGGGGAGGGTGAACTGATAACTGGTGAGCGTCGTATTGCAGGAGGAGAGGATGGTAAGCTGATAAGGAGGGTGAAATATATTTTCCGAGCATTGAATGGACTCCCTAACTTGGACTGTGACGTCAGCCTCTCCCTCCTGAATTTCCTCCCCCAGCTTCCCCTGACACGCCGCCGCCTGACACGGGAGCAAACAAACTACTGGTGTAGAAAATTGGAGGGAAATTTTCATTCTAAAGACGGTTCAGTGTGGCGATTTTTGAAGAGGAGGTGTGAGATGGAAGAGGAGGATTCTATACCTAGGCCTGTGGACAATTCTGATAAGGTTAATGGAGAATTATAACCTTCTGAGTCATTTTGCAGAACACGTGCAACAATGGACACAAAAAAGACTGTCTTTTTCACAAAACTATAAATGTGTATTTACACAACAAATACACAAAGTACAAACATGAAGTATTTACAAGACAGTGAATAAATTCAATTTAAAATATTACTACTATCTATAAAACGGTCAGTTCTCTGGGGGCCACCGTGCCTGGAAATTCCCCACTATAACAGCAGCCTCCCTCTCCAAGAACAGCCAGACACAAATGTATACTCAGAAGAGAGGCAGGCAGTCAGCCCTGGCAGAGGCCTTGACTTTCCGCCGCCTGGATCAGTGAATGGCCACCTTGACCAAGTCTACCACGATCCCCCTGGCGGCCCATCCCCTTCCGTACTGCGTGCCCATACATGAGGAGCACAGGACTGAAGTACAACCATAACCTGAGCAGCAGCCGCTTCAGATACTCAAACAGGGGATGCAACCTCTCACACTCTGTATCAGCGTGCTACATTGACTCCTTCCAGTCACAGCATGGACGGGGTATCAGTGAACCTGCTGCACGCTACTACTGAGCACCTTCCATCCCAGGTCCCAGCAGGCAGGGGAGGGACCCCAGCAGGGAGAGAAATCTCTTTGGTAAAACAGACTGCCATGGCGAGTCTGGGCGGCAGACGAAAGCAAGAAAGTGATAGGAGTGCAAGAAACGCTTTGGAGTGTCACGGAAGGGCACGGTGGGCATCCACGTGTCTGGCTCACGTTGTGTGGGATCCTCTCCGGTGTGTTATCTGAGGTCTGGGTCCGACGAGTACTCCCGGTCCATCAGGCGGTGGTGCAATCAGAACCCCCCGACTTCCCCGAGCCCCCTCGACAGCCATCGTGATAGGATAGGATGGTGACCAGTCCCTCTCGCAACTAGAGCACTGTCCCCCACCGGCACAGGGGCACCCTGTGTAGACGAGACCAGACCTCAAACCCTCGGCATTTCCGTCAAAGCAGCGCGGCTGATGCTCTCGGCTGGAAGCCCCGTCCCTCCTGCAGCCAGAGTCCCTGGCAGAGAAAGTGCATCACCAGCGCATGACATCTTGGAGGGTGGTCGCCATACAACAGGGAGACTCAGCACGCAGCGGAAACCCAATTCCTCCTGTTGCCCCAGGAGAAGTCGGCCAGCCCCTTCTCGGTCCTGGAGACAAGAAGGAGTAAAGTAATCAGCCGCTACAATATCTTTACAATGAAAACTACTTATCGGTGTGTTTTACATGGACTGGTGAGGCAAGTTGTCCTATTCCATTGTCCCTAGTCTGTGGCAACAACTTACAAATGTAGCAATAGCTCCAGTAAAATTGAAAAGAAATTTAATCACAGCCACATGGCGTGTAAAATCGCTGATTATTTTAAACAACTATTGGAATCTCAAAAAAAAAAATTAAAGTTTTTTGAAAATAAAGTCACAGTCAGTAAAAGGACCCAGGAAGCAAGTTATTTAGTAGCTTTAAGGCCAGTTCACCCGAGAATGTTTAAAAAACTGTGAAAACCTGGACAAAGAACAACCAATCTCCAAATCCAGTGGCTTAGCAGAGGAGGAGTTCTCAACAGGGTGTTTGAGCTAAAAGGTGAATTGCAGGAGTGCTTTCTTGAAGATGGGCCAGATGTTGTTAAGTACGTTGAAGATGAAGAATAGCTGCAGAAACTAGCCTACTTAACAAATGTTTTTCGTCATATTAACCAGATGAACAAGTCTCTGCAAGGCCCTGGAGAAAATGCTTTGACTTCAAGTGACAAGATTCTTGGATTTAAAAGGAAACTGAATCTTTGGAAAAATTATGTTGCAAAAGGAAATCTTGAAATGTTTCCACTGCTGCTTGAGCTTTAGAGTAAGGAAGGATCAGAAAGTTTCGAGTCTTATTGAAAACTTCCTGGAAGAACTGCAGAACAAAATTGAACAGTATTTTCCTCCCGTTCAACACAAGTGACTGGGTGAGGGACCATTTCTCTGCAACTTCTGCTCAGCCTGAGGACTTGACTTTAAGAGAACTGGAAGATCTTTGTGGGCTGCACTCTGATCGTGCACTCCAAATGAGATTTACTGACCTGCCCCTGAACAAGTTCTGGTTTTCTGTGTAAGAAGAGTGTCCTGTCATTCATAGGAAAGCAATGAACAGTTTGTTGCAGTTTTCAACTTCTTACACCTGTGAGCAAGCTTTTTTCTTGTTTTACAAGCATTGAGAGCAAGGATAGAAATCATATCATTTCAGTTGAAGGTGAAATCTGTCTATGCTTATCTCAAGTTTGACCCAGAATTGAGAAATTTATTAAGTTTGCCTTATGAGCTTTTACAATTTTGAAAGAGAAAGAAAGATTAATTTCAAGAAAGGTAAGCTAAGCTTAAATGCCTGTTTTTTTTCAGGAAAGGTTGACCATATATTAATTCTCTACTCAAAAGAACATTGACAATTATTTTTGGATTATTTTATCTGCAACTTACTGATCATGTTAACATACCATGAGGTCTAGATATAATAATTTTTATGCAGGGATTCCCTGAGACCATGAAAATTATCTCAAGGGTTTCTCCAGGGCAAAAAGGTTGAGGAGGCTGGATTAACTGCTATACATTGCACTCCCTTTTACTTAACTACACCCGCGTCTCCCAACCTTTTATAGTCCAATGTCCCCTCCCCCAAAGCACTTTTATACTTGCCAACACCCCTGCAAAGCTCCCTCATACTTACCAATACCCCTCCTAGGCACAATATATTTTCCAGCACCCGCACAGTGTAAAAAACTTGTCTACCATATGCTAATATGAGAAAAATGATTCTGATTTAAATTTTTATTTGTCTTTAAACCTAGTTTACACAGCACCTGTGCACTGTACAGCAGCTTCGATATTGATGTGATCCTTGAGCTTGATGGTTTTTAGCAAGAGTTGAAATATCCGGTTCAAGTTGTGACAACAAAAGTCTTAAAAGTGCCCACGTGTAACAATGTCCAAGCGGTTTCTGTTTTTGGTAGTATGTTTTCACTGCACTAAAGCCTCTTTCAACAAGGTAGGAGGATGGAAATTCAACGAAGACCAGGAAACGTTGTATGACAGTGTAGCCACATACCACAAAAGCTGCCATTTATGAAAAGTATTTTTGCTTTTTCATCATTCTGAATATTGATCATTTCTTCTTGCAAGCTCTCTTCCTGTTCTTCCACCTTGCAAAGAAATGGGTTAATTACCCAGTCCAGAATTTCCAGGTCATTCAAAACCTTGAATCAAATTCTGTAAGTCCTTCTTCAGTGACTGCAGGTGTAAGTAGTACTCTTGCAAATCACAGTCTGTGAGAAAGAGTGCCATACTTTCCATGTAGGGAAACTGTGAGAACATTCTTCTCACAATGTGTTGCCTATGTATTTCCAATTTTCTGATAAAAGTGAACAATGCACTTTTTATCTGGATTAACTTAAAATTCTCACCCTGCAGTTTCATATTTAGAATGTTCATTTTGTTGTACTAGGCTATGTATGCCACATCTCCACGTAGATGTACATAGTTGATACTCAATGACTTCACTCATTTTATCAATACGACAAGCTATAGAGTTATTACTCAGACGAATTGATTTTAAAATACTAGTATCAATTTTGAGAACAGTGATGATTACTTCTGATACAGCAAGCATTATTAATCTTTCACCAATTGTATGAGATTTTGCACAGTTTGCTATCATTTTGGAAATGTTATAAGAAGCAATGAGATCGGTATCAGGGTCATTTTTAGCTTTCTTGGCAAATGACTCAAGTGAGCAACACTTTTCAAATGTTTCCTTCATCTCCTGGAACTGAGTAATACCATAAGTAGCCTTTTCTGCGTGTCTTTTACGGAAGTGTTCCTGCGATCTTAATGGCTTCATGGTTCATTAGACAGCCGAGTATTACAAGTAAGACACATGGGGCATCACTGATCTGACGGGAACGGAATAAAACCATACGCTTGTTATGTGACATTGTATTGACACACTTTCTGTAGTTTTAGTTTCTTAGCAGGATTAGAATTCAAGGCTTCACTGCCTTCAGACTGATGGAGATTGCGTATTTATCCATCATTAACAGGGCGAAGTTAAAAATAAAATTAGCACAAACTGGGAATGCTGTTGGACGTTGATAATGGCAGTGAGTTGACACAATTGGTCAGGTCTTGTGCCTTAAGTTAGAGTGCCGCTTACCCTACCCCCCCCCCCAGGATTCTTGAAAGCCTCACAATGACTTCTATTTCCCCTAACGCCCCTTTAGAACTCGTAAATACCCACATTGAGAAGTACTGAACTACACTAAAGATCGAGCAGAAGATATGCTTGCATTGTACAGTGGAGAACTACTGTTATTTGATAGTGTGATATATTATTTGATTGTGTGATCTAACAAACAGAAATTAGCATAATCTCCCAAACTCCTGGGAGTAAATATTTTCAGTATCTGTTAATAAGACTTGACTTCAGTACTTTTTTGTTTAAACACTGATTAATGTGAAGCTTGCAGATCGATGTAGTATTACGCTCATTCCCCTGTGGCACTGATTTCCCTCAGATTAGGCTCATGTTGAAGAGGCAGCTGGCACACTTCCAGCAATGAACTGGCCTCAAGATATTGCCAGGAGCAGGAGTCTTTTG
This sequence comes from Mobula birostris, assembly GCF_030028105.1. NCBI lineage: Eukaryota > Metazoa > Chordata > Chondrichthyes > Myliobatiformes > Myliobatidae > Mobula > Mobula birostris. Next base: position 47,449,575 of record NC_092395.1, on the reverse strand, counting down.
ATGCAGCATTTCTTTTAATTTTGGACACATCAACAACTCAGGCAGAATGCCAGGAGAACAGAAGCAAGAAATTGGTTCAGATACCTTCATGTTGACTGGATAGTCGGCAGAGCTCCACAGCCAATTAAGTACCATCAAAGACTCAATCTGCATGTTGCATAGAGTGCAATCAGGTAAATTAATCCTCTTTTTCAACTGAGGGAGGACTATCACATAGATAGTGGTGAACTTGATACTCGTTACATCACAACACCTTTCTCCTCCACTTGTAGCTGAACTACAATATGAACTGGAAGGCCAGAAATTCCTTTGGGCGATGCTAGAAAAATGATGTAGAAAATCACAATAACAGTTCAAGAATTGCTAACATCCTGCCCTCATTTTTATGGTCGCTAATGTTTCATTGGTGTCAATTCTGTCTGAAGTAGGTTAGCAGAGGTGCAATGCATGAATTTTGTCTTCAGAGAGACTTTCATCTGTGCTAGTCTGCACACAGTTAACTCACAGAAGAATTGCCTCTCACTAACAACAAGAAACTATCTGAAGGAGGAACTCAGCAAGTCAATCAACATCTGTGGGATGGAAGGAAAGGTTGATGTTTCTGGTTTTGATCCAAGACATTGATAATTCTTTTCCTCCCACAGATGCAGCTCAATGGACTGAGTTCTTCCAGCAGATTGTTTGTTGCTCCAGATTCAAAAACGTCAAATAACCAAATCAGTTAAGATCCAGATTTTAACATTTACAGTCTTTTGTGTCTCCATTTGCTGTCATGAACTCTGAAGGCTTGAAAATGTTTCTGGAGTTACAGAAGTACATAACTTCACACATTTACAGCACACTTCAAACACTGCTGTCAGAACAATGTTAACCACTATGAGACGATAAAACCATAAGACATAGACCATAGACAATAGACAATAAGACCATAAGAAATAGGAGCAGAATTAGACCATTTGGCCTATAGAGTCTGCTCTGCCATTTCATCATAGCTAATCCATATTCCCTGTCAACCATTCTCCTTCCTACTTCCCGTAATCTTTCATGCCCTGACTAATCAAGAAATATCAACCCCCCCCCGGCCAAATATACCCAATGACTCAGCCTCACAGATTCTCCATCCTCTAACTAAAGAAATTCCTCCTCATATCCATATTAAATGGATGTCCCACTGTTCTGAGGCTGTATCCTCTGGTCCTCGACTCCCCCACTATAAGAAACATCCACTCCATCTGGGCTTTTCAACATTTGGTAGGTTTCAATGAGATCCTCCCTCAATCTCCTAAATTGCAGTGAGTACAGGCCCAGAGCTATCAAACACTCCTCATATGATAACCCTTCATTCCCAGAATTATTCTTGTGAACCACCTCGGAATCCTCTTCAATGTCAGCACATCCTTTTTTAGATAAGGGGCCCAAGACTACTCACAATACCCCAAGCAAGACCTCACCTGTGCCTTATAAAACCTTAACATTACTGTACATCCTTGCTTTAATATTCTACTCCTCTCAAAATGAATGCTAACATTGCATTTGCCTTCCTCACTATAGACTCAGCCTGCAAGTTAACCTTCAGGGAATCCTGCACGAGGACTTCCAAATCCATTCACTCCTCAGATTTTTGAATTTTCTGCCCATTTAGAACATAGTCTTCACTTTTATTCCTTCTACCAAAGGGCATAACCATACATGTCCTGACACAGTATTCCATCTGCCATTTCTTTGCCCATTCTCCTAAACTGTTGTAGCATGCTGTAAGGTTTCACTGCTAATGTAATGATTTCTCTGTAGCAGCAATGTTTGGGTTATGACTAGAGATAATGGGGTTTTGGAGTGTGGGTCTATCCAATGAGAGGAATGTTGTTCTTTCTGGAAGAGGGATTTTCGCGGTCTTTTGTCAGCGAGAGAAGAAGGAAGAACGACGCGTGTGGAGAGAGCTGGTAGATCACCGGACGGAGTGGACCGGGAGCAAGGGTCCGAAGGTCAGCGACACTCAGAGGAGGTCAATGGTTGATGAATGGCCGTATCAGTGAGCTCCAAAGTGCACTTTTGACCTTTTTCTTTAAAATAGGCCCTTTTTCTTTTGATTTTCTTTACTAACCCTATATTCAGATTAAGATTTATAAAGTTCAATCATTTAATTGCATATAGTGCATTGTTTGATATTTTGCGGTGCGGGTTTTGTAACATCACGCAGCATCCACACAAACGAGATTTCTCAGTCTGGCGGGCCCAGAGGCTGTCTTTCCCCCAGACAAACGCGTGCTGGCCAAGCCTGTCTAAATCCTTCTGCAACTTCCCTGCTTCCTCAACACTACCTACCCATCCACCTATCTTTCTATTGTCTGCCATCTTGGCCACAAAACCATCTATTTCTTCATCCAAATCATTGACATAGGAAGTAAAAAGGAGCTGTCCCAACACCGACCTGTGCCGAACACCACTAGTTACCGGCAACCTACCAGAAAAGGCTCCCTTTATTCCAAATCTTTGCCCCTGCCAGTCAACCGATCTTCTTTCCACACTTGTACCTTTACTGCAATACCATGGGCTCTGATCTTGTTCAGTATCTTCATGTGAGGCACCTTGTCAAAGGCCTCAACATCCAATGATTCTCTTTTGTCTATCCATCTGTTATTTCCTCAAAGAATTCCAATACTAGAAAAGATATTGGTTCCCATATCCTGTGCCCATCCTTTTTGTACAGGTCATAACTTCCAAGAAGAGATCACAATGAACCAGAAATCTGAGGAGGAGGAATTTCTTTAGCCGGGGGTGGTGAATCTGTGAAAGCCAAGTCATTGGGTATATTCAAAACAGAGGTTGATAGGTTCTTGATTGATAAGGGCATCAAAAGTTATGAGGAGAAGTGATTGACAGGAATAATAAATCAGCCTTAATAGAATGGCGGAGAAGACTCAATGGGCCAAATGGCCTAATTCTTCTCCTATTTGTGGGCTACAAGTTTCAACAGGAGATAGAAAAGGCATGTCAAAAGGGCAATGTTACGGTAGTCATGGGGGATATTTAGTTCAGTGGAATATTGGAAGTTTCAGCTTCAAGAATTAGTTAATTTGCTTGATGAAGGCAAGCATTTGGCATCACGTTAGTCACAGCTCCTTGAAGAAAACTCCAACTCAATCTAGGTGGTTGTGAATTATGCATATGCTTCCACTTAACCTACACAGGCAACTCCCCCCGCCCCCAGGATTCACCAAAACCGGCATTGTGAGCCTATCTGGCACTTGGACGAGCTGCCTGGCTTGTGTCCTATCTTCCATAGGTGGAGTAACAGCAGAAGTTAGCTCGTCCAGAGGTTTGTTGACACACTCATGGTCATGTTATGACACTAGGGGCATGGTAGTGGAATACTCTAAATCTTGGTCGGTCGGTTAAGGTGATCTACAGAAATATATCCAGGTTTACCCCTCCTATCCAGTCAAGATGGCGCTTGCGTAGAACATTCTCATGGTCAACATCCTCTGATAAACCACAAAACAATTTATTTCACTTTTTTAATGTCTTTTACATCTGCAATTCATCTTGAATGTGTTTCTGGAACTGTTGGAGCCTGTGATTTGCAGTTTGGAGATCATTTGGGTGATCCAGCACTTTGCAGTCTCCGAGAGGATTCCAGGAGGCAGAGGTAGCTAGCGTGAGGTGACATTTGACTCCATTTCGCCGATTCAAGCGACAAGGGAGATTGAAACATCGAGACAAATTGGGAAGGTGAGTGCCAGCTGCCTGCCATCTGATCACTGGTGGGATCGCTCTGCTGCTGGAGAGGGGAGCCTGTGTGACATGCCACTGTGCCCGGAGGATGTTACTAAGGTTTTCTGTGTTTTGATTATGGATATGGATATGGGACTATGTACCATGGGCTTTTTTTTTCAGTCTTATAGTTTTTTATATTCTTTATTTTCACCCATTCTTTCTCATATTTTTGTGTGGGGGAGGGGATGTTCTTGTGGCATTTTGTGTGGGGTGAGCGGGATTTTTTGTTAATTTTTGTGCAGAAGAGAGGGGTATTTGGGGGCCTATTTTCTTGTTGCATTTTGTGTGGGGGAGGTGGGTTTTGGCGGTTGATGACCATGTTGCTTTTCCTTGGTTTCATGGCTGTCTGGAGAAGAAGTCTCTCAGAGTCGTATACTTTGGTAATTAATGAACCTTTGAACTTTGAATTTGAACTGATCTATGAGAAAAATCTTTTCTCTCCATTCCACAATATGGAACGGGCCATCGTAAGGGGCATAAAGGGATGTTGGTGTGCATCATGGCGGGTGAGTCAGAACGTAGATCACCAGGAACCTAGGAGTTCTGTACACTATGGTATGGTGGGAGGTAGGAAAGGGTGCGAAGGAACTGAGTTTACTGAGGAGGGTGGAACAGCACTGAGAAGCAAACTAGGCTGTCGTGGCGTCAGGAATAAAATCGCATGGTACTTCTAATGGCTGCCTGTATACCAGCTCAGCTGTGGACAACTACAAGTCCTCTTTTGGAGCCATTCTGAGCCCCAGCAGAACCCATGGGAGAAGACCATGCCAAAACTCATCCGTCAGGGAGTCCCTTAGAGCAGCCTTTAAGAAGTGGTGAAACTGGTCGCACAGGCCATTGGACTGCGGGTGACGCACTGTGGCGTGATATAACCTAGCACCGAGCTTCAGGGTCATCCCAGGCCGGAGGTCTGACGTGAACTGGGGACTGTTATCAGATGGGGTGTCAAACCAAGAAACCCCGGTGCTGAAGAATGCTCGAGACACACCTGTGGCCATTGTCGACGCTAGAGGGATGACCTCTGGCCACCATAGTAAGGAGGTGAGTGAAACCATTGGGGCGGGGAGAGGAACAACCAGGTCCACATTGACATGGTCAAAATGCCTCTCGGGGATCTCAAGAAGTGCTAGTGGTGCCCGAACATGATATTCGCCCGCCGCATTCCAATCACACATGTCTTTTCTAAGGCTGTGCCACACAAATTTTGATGCATGTTTCTGTGTGGCCTTCTGGCCTGGATGTGAGAGGCCAGGAATGGGGTTAAAAACAGTCTGGCTCCAGTTTGTGGGCACTATGGTAAGTGTGCTACCGGTTCAGACATTACGCACGAGAGAGAAACCCCAGCATCGCCGAACTTAATGTCAGCCAACCACAGTATCATGACTTCTGCACATGTTTCCGCACATCACATTACCCTACAGACGTGTGACTGGCCTGCCAAAATACATGAAGTTTGCACATGTGTTTCCTTAAAGTGCTCTTGATTCTTCCCACATCTTAGGCTAGTTGCCCACTGTAAATTGCCCCTTCTCTAGGTAGGTGGAAAAGGTGGGCAGGTGAAGGGCAATAAGCTGCAAAACTACAGGGGAAATGGGTCAGGGGGTTACTCTGTAGAGGTGATCCAGCCTCCTCCATTATAACCCATGAATCATACACATTCATAAACACTCAAGTCCTTGTGATCCTGCAAAGGAATACATCAGCATTGTGCAATATTGTCTCTCCAGCAGACAGACTTATCTGCACCTATCTGAGCTTTCCAAACAATAATGAATTTTGAATCACTAACACACAGTCCTCAGTATGGGCCTCACCTTGTCTTCTTCCACCGCCTCCATCTACGATCCTACTTCTTTGACAAGGACTGTCCACCTCACACAGATGACCCCTTCTCCTATCTTCAACTCTCCTCCTCTTCCTGGACACCCCACTCTGATCTTCTACCTGCTTTGGATCTTTTTATTGCTAACTGCCAACGAGTCATCAGCCATAGTGACTTTACCACTCTTTCCAGTTCTAACCTCACTCCTTCTGAATGCACTGCTCACCACTCTCTCCACACTAATACTAACCTCAGCACCAAACTCGTAGATAAGGGAGGTGTTGCAGGAGTCTGATGGACTGACCTCTAGCTTGCTGAGGCCAGGCGACAGCTCTCAGATAGTACCTCCTCTTACTTCCCCCTTGAACAGGATCCCACTAAGGAGTACCAGGTCATTGTCCCCACACCATCACTGACCTTATTAGCTCTGGGGATCTCCCACCCACTGTCACCAACCTTGAGGTACTCTGCACCTCCCATTTCTACCTCCGACCCAAAATCCAGAAAAACCTTCTGTCCAGGTGGACCCATTGTTTCTGCTTATTCCTGCCCCAATGAACTTATATCTGCATACCTCAACTCTGTTTTATTCCCCCGGATCAGTCCCTTCTTGTCTACATCCGTGACTCTTCACACGCTGTTGATCTTCTCAATTACCCCTGGTTCCCTGGCCCCGATTGTCTCATTTTCATCATGGATGTCCAGTCCCTATACTCCTCCATCCCCCATCAGGAGGGCCTAGAGCTCTCCACTTCTTTCTGAACAACAGACCCATTCAGTTCCCCTCCACCACCACTTTCCTCCATGTGGCAGAACTGGACCTCAGTGTCAATAATTTCGCCTTCAGCTTCTCCCACTTCCTTCAAACTAAATGTGTAGCTATGGGGGCTTGCATGGGTCCCAGCCATGCGAGCCTTTTTGTCAGCCACGTGGACCAGTTTATGTTCCAAGCCTACACTGGTGTCCGTCTCCAACTCTTCCTCTGTTACATCAGCGACTGACTTCATCAACTTTGCCTCCAACTTCCACTCTGCCCTCAAATTTACCTGGTCCATTTCCAACATCTCCCTCCTTTTTCTCAATCTCACTGTCTCTATCTCTGGAGACAGTTTTACCTTCTGATATCTTTTACAAACCAACTGACTCTCACAGCTACCTGGACTATACCTCTTCCCACCCTGTCACTTGTAAAAATGACACCCCCTTCTTTCAGTTCCACCGTCTCTGCTGCATCTGCTCTCAGGATTGGGTTTTTCATTCCGGCTAGTGAGATGTCCTCCTTCTTCAAAGAAAGTGGCTTTCCTTCCTCTACCGTTAATGCTACCCTCGCCCGCATCTCTTCCATTTCACGCATATCTGCCCTCACTCCACCTGCCTGCCTCCACACCAGGGATAGGGTTCCTCTTGTCCTCACTTACCACCCCACCAGCCTCTGTGTTCAGCACATAATTCTCTGTAACCTCTGTCATCTCCAACAGGATTCCAGCACCAAGCACATCTCTCCTTCACCTCTCCTTTCCACAGTTATGTGACTTCCTTGTGCATTTGTCCCTCTCCACTGATCTCCCTCCTGGTACTTATGCTTGCAAGCGGAACAAATGCCACACCTGCCCTGCACCTCCTCCCTCACTACCCTTCATGGCCCCAGCAGTCCTTCCAGGTGAGGTGACACTTCACCTGTGGGTCTGTTGGGGTCAAACCTGTATTCAGTGCTCCTGATGTAGCCTACTGTATATTGGTGAGACCTGATGTAAGTTGGGAGACCGCTTCGCTGAGTACCTATGCTTCGCCAGGAAAAGGCAGAATCTTCTTGTAGCCAGCTATTTTAATTCCACTTCCCATTATCTTTCCAATATGTCTATCCATGGCCTCCTCTACTGTCATGATGAGGCCACACTCAGGTTGGAGGACAACACCTTATATTCCATCTGAGTAACCTCCACCCTGATGGCATGAACATCGATTTATTGAACTTCCGGTAATTGCCTCCCCTTCATCATTCCCCATTCCTGTTTCCTTCTCTCACCTTATCTCCTTACCTGCCCATCACCTCCCTCTTGTGCTCCTCCCTCTTTTCTCTTTCCTCCATGGTCTTCTACCCTCTCCTATCGGATTCCCCCTTCTCCAGCCCTTTATCCCTATCACCAATCAACTTCCCGAGTCTTTACTTCAAGCCCTCCCCCTCTCCCGATTTCACCTTACACTTCTTCCTCCCCTCCCCCACCTTCTTGCTCTGACTTCCCATCTTTTTTTCCAGTCCTGGTGAATGGTCTTGGCCCAAAATGTTGACTGCTTACTCTTTTCTATAAATGTTGCTTGGCCTGCTGAGTTCAGCCTGCATTCTGAGTGTGCTGCAATGAATTTTCAATGACAGACATTTCTCAGACAGAAAGGCATAAGTGATAATGTGACCTTCTGATGTTTGGTGTCTGTCAGCGTAAGGGCTCTTCTGAGATAATCCTTATACTGACAAAGGTTTCCAATTTCAGTGTCTCAAAGAGCCAGTGTTGGATATCTGGTTAAAACCAAAAATATTCCATAGGTCAGACAGCATCTATAGAGTGAGAAACAAAGACAACAGCTAGTCCAGATGAAGGGTGCAACACAAAATGTTTACTGTAGATTTTTCTCCATAGAGGCTGCCCAACCCATTTTGTTTCTCCAGCATCTCATGTTTTCAGCCGCTCCCAGAAACTCATTTATCCTGTTCAATGGAAGCACTCTCATTCCCAGACCTGTTGTAGAAAAAGACTCCTAACGATATCCCAAAGAGGAGGCAAAGGAGGAGACTGCTGAGATCTTGAATGAGATCCATGGATCCTCTTTAGCCATGGACGAAAGGCGAAATGCCAGAAGAATAGAGAATAGCCAATGTTTTCCCTTTGTTTAAGAAGGAGACATAATAAAATGTTACAGACCAATGAGTAGGAAAATTATTGGAGAAGATTCTTAGAGACAGGATTTACTCATATTTGGAAAATATAAATGTAATGTATATAAATGATCATGTAATAATAAAAATGTAAATGGTTTCATTAGTAAGTTTGCAGATTAAATGAAATGCATTGAGGATGCCCTGTTTAAATTTTGATCCTGTGGGCTCTGATGCAGCCTGCAAACTCTGTTACAGGTGTGGCACAAAATTGCCAGTAGCAAATGGTGGTGAGTGGTTTGGGAGCTAATGCACTCCTGACACGTGGATTTAAGGTTCACAATACCTTCTCCGGTGCTCTGTTATTGCAGGTAGTCATGAGCCAGAGGTTCCCCGGAGGTGGTGCAGATGTAACACGTTGAGAACATCTTTGAATTGTCTTTTCTCTCCACCTGGTGATCTCTCCGCATGGAACAGAGTGCATGTTTGTGAGTCTGCTGCTGGATCTACCAGTGATGTCCCTGACCACAGGAAGCAGCTGAGTATGATTAGACCCTTGGAGATGGGGATGACTGACTGGGAGATGATGTTGATGTCAGTTCACCTGTCCCGTCAGTGGATCTGGGAAATTTGTGAAGCCACCAATGATGGCACCTCTCCCATGCTTTGAAATGATTCACCCTGCAACGCGACCACAGGACAGTAAATTTCATGTCATACATCAGTGATAATAAACCTGATTGTATAAGTAGCCCACCATGCAGAAGCTTGTAAGACAGGAATATTACTTTTGTCTGTAAGCCATAAACTTGGTGCAGGATTTGAGATCATGATCCAAGATCAGCAGGCTGCTTTCTCTGAACGTCTGGGCCAATTGATGCCCAAGAATTATATTTATCCCTTGAGGTAAATTTGTTTTTCTCTCAACTTTAGGTCTAAACTGTGATTAAAACCCTGCCCTTAGTGACTTGAGCTGATCTTATTGAAACATAGTGCAGAGATAGTCTATAATTTGGTGTCAGTAGGACTTCATGGGGATTCCCAGTTATATGGTAACGTTAGTGCTGGGGTTGACATGGAAGATCATTAATTGCAGGTCACTCAGAAAATCATAAGTCCATCAAGCTCAGCTATCTCAGTGCAGCTCAGACTGAGATGGCCAAGAGTTTCAGCATCCTCCAGCCCTCCTCAGATACAGTACTGTATTAGGATGAGCAAAACTGCCTGAGATTTCAGCCTGGTTTCCCACCCCATCATCCTGCTCTTTCAATATTTTTATTAGTTACTGCATAAAGGAATATAGCGTCCAAGAAGATATGTAAGTCAAAAGAAAAAAATAAAATAGTACCAAATACATTATATTAAAAATACAGTTACAATCACAAAACCCTCTATTCATGAAAAATTAGATTAAATTGTAATACTGAAATATAATAATTTTGTTATACAGAAAAAGAATGTAAACCCACTACCAAAGTCAGAGCTGTTAGGAAAAGCAAGAAAAAAGGGGGAAAAACTGTTATCATATAGTAAAATTTACTATTAGCCACCATCTGTACTTTTACAACAAATCAAAGGTTTTGAAAGTAACTCAAAAATGGTCCCCACAATATATAAAAGTCTTGGCTAGATTCAAAATCTGAACAACGGATCTTCTCTAGATTTAAGCATGTAACAACACGTAACCATTGAGCACGAGTAGGCGGAACAGCATCCTCCTATTTAAGCAAGAGCACCCTCCAAGCTATAAGAGAGATAAAAGCCAAAATATGCAAATCAGGTGTCTCCAAAATAAAATCTTTTCCTCCAACAATACCAAATAATACGGTCAAAGGGTTAGGCTTAAAATTTACCTTGAAAAGTACTGAGAAAGTCTGGAATACTTCCTTTCAATATCTTTCAAGGCTTGGACATGTCCAAAACATGTGAATTAATGAAGCTTCTCCATTATTACAGAAAGGAGATATATCTGAATAAAAATGAGATAGCTTATCTTTAGACATGTGAGCCCCATGAACCACTTTAAATTGTAAGAGGGAATGACAGGCACATAACGATGAAGTGTTCACCAATTTAAAAATGTAATTCCAAGTTTCCTCAGAGATTGAAGTCTGTAAATCTTGTTCCCAAAGATTTTTAATTTTGTCCATAGGAACATTTCTCATTCCTAGCAACATACCATAAATATTGGATATTAAACCATTATAAAAAGGTTTCAGATTAAAAATTACATGTAATAAGTCCTTATCAAAACTTAAAGGAAATGTATATAATTGAGAATGTAAAAAGTCTCCAATTTGTAAATAATGAAAAAAGTGACTTTTGGGTAACCTATATTTAGCTGACATTTGCTCAAAAGAAAGAAGACTTCCTCCACAAACAAATCCTGGAAGCATTTAATACCCAATCTATCCCATTTTTTAAAAACTGAATCGGTCATCGAATGTTTAAAAAAATAGTTAAAACAAATGGGACTAGACAAAGGAAATCTCAATAGACCAAATAATTTCCTAATGGTCTTACCTGTATTGGTCAGCTCCAGATTTGACTATTTCTGAGTTGACCTCCCATCCACCACCCTCCATAATCAAAACATCCAAAACACTGCCAGAAATCATAAACACCAGAGATTCTGTTGCTATCTTGTCCCATGTGGCTTCCAGAGCTGTTTTCAGGCCTCTTGGTTTGGACGCAACAAGGATCCCAGGTATTTGCGTTCAGTTGATTGCTTCTCCCTCCGAATTCCACACGCCACCCTTGGTGGCCTCTCCACAACAGCTCCAGGATTCTCTTTCCTCCCACCTGGCATGGACCTCTCGGATATTCCAACCTCCGCCAGATTCACTGCTTCAACTGCCAGTTCTTCAGCTTTCTCGTAACCAGTAAGGATCAGAAGATCGCTCATCTCCAGACCACAGATCCAACAGCCATAGCTCCGACCGCCCTGGATGTCCCAGGACTGCGATCCCTGCTGCCTCCCACTTGGATCTTGATTTTATCAGACGCCCCCAGATCATGGATCTCGCTGACTCCATCCCTAGCCTTGACAACTCTGGTGCACTGACCTCTTCCTTGCTGAGGCCAGGTGGCAACTCTCAAACTCCTACTCATAACTAGTCCTTGAAGGGGACTCCACTTGGGACAATCAGAAAACTGTCTCCAGCACCATCACTGACCTCAGAAACTCAGCAGAACTCCCACCAACTGCCACCGAACTCATGGTTCCCTTACCCCACACTGCTCGCTTCCCAAGATCCACAAACCTGACTGTCAGGGTAGGCCTATTGTTCCTGCCTTGTGTCCTCATACCTCAATTCCATCCTATTCCTTTTGGTTCAGACCCTTCCCACCTACATCCGTGACACTTCTCATGCCCTCGATCTCCTCAGTAACATTCAATTCCCTGCCCTGACGGACTCATCCTCACCATTGATGTTCATTTCAGTCCCTATACACTTCTTTCTCCCTCCACCCCCATCAAGAGGGCCTCAAAGCTCTCCACTTTTTTTCTTGACAGAAGAACCAACCAATTTCCCTCCACTATCACCTTCGTCCATCTGAAAGAACTGGTCCTCACCCTTAACAATTTTCACTTCAGCTCCTCCCATTTTCTTCAAACTCAAGAGGTACCCACGGACACTCACGTGGGCCCTAGCTATGCCTGCCTCTTCGTTGCCTATGTAGAACGGTCCATGCTCAAAGCCTTCTCCGGTTATACTCCCCAACTCTTCCTCTGCTACACTGATGACCGCATTGGCCCTGCTTCATGCACCCAGGCTGAGCATGTCAATTTCATCAACTTTGTCTCTAACTTCCACCCTGCCCTTAAATTCACTTGGTCCATCCTTGACATCTCCCTCCCTTTTCTTATTCTCTTTGTCTCCATCTCTAGAGAAAAACTGTCAACTGACATCTTTTATAAACCTACGGATTCTCATGGTTGTCTTGATTATACCTCCTCCCACCCTGTCTCCTGTAAAATGCTATTCCCTTTTCTCAGTCCCTTTGCCTCCCCTCCCCCAGGTCAGGCAGCTTCTATGGAGGAGAATAGACAGTTGATATTTCACGCCAAGACCCTTCACGAAAACTGGAAAAGGGGAAAGGAGCCAGAATAAGGTGGAGGGGAAAGGAATACCAGCTGGCAGGTGATAGGCGAAGGGGAAGGTGGATGGGTTGGGGGTGGAGAGCATGAAGTAGAAAGCTGCTAGATGGAAGTGCTAGTTCTTGGGTGCTTTGGGAGGTGATGCACTCCCGAGGCATGAACTCAGGGTTCACAACACCTTCTCCAGGGCTCTGAGGTCCTGTTACTGAGATGATAGGATGGGCAGGAAATGCCAGTGGTGCATCTTCTCAGGCTGGATCCAGAGTGCTGAGATGGGTTTGCCCATGCCATGATTCCAAGCTGGAAGTAGGGGTCAGTGCCAGTGGAGTCGGCAGTTCTCTGTGTCTCTCACCTCCCAAGATACATAATTACCCTGACGAAGGGTTTCAGCCTGAAACATTGACTGCCTATTCCTCTCCATCGATGCAGCCTGACCTGCTGATTTTCTGAAGCACCTTGTATGGGTTACACACAATCACCCTGGCAACATTAGGTTAGTCAGAAAATGAGGAGATCATCACCTTGAAATGTGACACAGGGGAGATGCTGAAAGTATGGAGCAACACACACAAAATGCTGGAGGAACTCGACAGGTCAGGCAGCATCTGTGGAGGGAAATGAACCGCTGATGTTTTGGGATGAGATTCTTCAATAAGACTG